>NW_018127991.1:1682155-1683216 GCF_001952655.1 Monopterus albus
CAGCAGGAGCAGCTGTGATGAGGGGAGTAGGAGCACAGGAAGAACCACCAGAGCAACTCTCATTTGGCATGGGATGGCAAGAAGTGTTAAGCCAAAGTGGGGTAGCTTCCCCGACAGGCTGAGCAAAGTTGTGGGCCAAGTACATCCTGGTAAGACTGTAGCATAGCTAGTGGGGTCAGCAAAGGGCCGTACAGAACGCCCAATGGCCAGTGGAGCTGGCCTGCCTAGGGGCGACTCAAAGGGCTGAACGAGGACATCATTGCTAGTCCTGGGAAGATTGAAGGTGAGAGGGACCTGGGAGGACAGGTCATCCTCTGAGGGGGAGAGAGCCAAATAATCTATGAGGTTCATTAACAATGTTCCGCTTACAAAAAACCAGAGGTGAGTTTTCTTTGGTGGTTAAATATGTTAGAGAAAGGAAGGTGAGTGATTTCAGGCATACTCTGCTCCTGAACCTTTGGGAACACATTCCTCAAAACATTAGAAGAGTAGTTATAGTTAGAGTAGTAAAATAAATAAATAAAAAAAGACCTAAAAATAGTCTAACAATAATTCAAGTGAAACCACTGCTCTATTGTTCTGACCATAATGTTACACAGTAAAAACAGACCAGTGACACTTACCATCATGAGGCAGAAACTTGTATGGAACTGCAATTGAGTATATTATATATCTTGTTAACATACAGTGGCAAGAAAAAGTATGTGAACCTTTTGGAATTTCATGGTTTTCTGCATTAATTTGTTATAAAATGTGATCTGATCATCTAAGTCAAGAGTACTGTCAAATATAATGTGCCTACAAAAACAACACAAAAAAATTGGATCTTTCATGTTTTTATAGAACACAGTCATTCAACATTCAAAATAGTAGTGGAAAGAGTAAGTGAACCCTTGGAATTAATACCTGGTTGTCCACAAAACATTTTGTCAGTACCACTGTGGAGTGTCAATGTGCTGTTTCACAAACTTCAGGCATGCAGTAATGTTCTTTTTACTAAGCAGCGGCTTCCTTCATGGTGTCCTGCCATAGAAACCCTGCTTGTTCAATGTTTTACGTAC
>NW_018127991.1:1683286-1689655 GCF_001952655.1 Monopterus albus
AGGTTGTTTCTTTACCTCATTGATGAGTCTTCGCTGTGCTCTTGGGGTCATTTTGACTGAGCGCCCACTTCTTGGTAAAGTAGCCACAGTCCCAAAGTGTCTCCATTTGTAGATCGTTTGCCTAACTGTAGACTAGTGAATTTTTAAAGTCTTTGAAATCACTTTATAACTCTTTCCAGCTTTATGTAAATCAACAATTCTTGATCGTAGATCTTCTGAAAGCTCTTTTTGGCGAGGCATGGCTCACATAAGCATATTCTTCTTGAGTGGATCAAACTCAAAAGGTTTGAGTGGTTTTTATCAAAGTAGCTCTAGTCCACACCTCCAAACTCATTTTCTTAACAAGACTCCAGGTATGCTAACGCCTGACTACAATTAGCTTTTTTGAGGTCATTAACTCAAGGGTTTATATACTTTTTCCACTAGCACTATGAGGTTTTTATGGTTGTTCTCAATAAAGGCATGAAAGATCAGAATTTTTTTGCGTTATCATTTTAGGCACATTATATTTGTCAGTACTCTTGACTTAGATGAAGATCAGCTCACGTTTTATGACAAAATAATGCAGAAAACATAAATATAAAGGTATGTGTCAATCAAGATATATGCAAGAACAGACTTAATGATTAACCAGATGGAACATTGTGGGTGTGGTGTATGAATGTTAACACTTTGTAATAATTCTTTAGTATATTACTTGTGTGGTGTAGAAGATAATTGATGCCTAGATAATCTTCTTTATTGTTTACAGTGGCAAGAAAAAGTATGTGAACCTTTTGGAATTTCATGGTTTTCTGCATTAATTTGTTATAAAATGTGATCTGATCATCTAAGTCAAGAGTACTGTCAAATATAATGTGCCTACAAAAACAACACAAAAAAATTGGATCTTTCATGTTTTTATAGAACACAGTCATTCAACATTCAAAATAGTAGTGGATATGTGTAAAATTATGTGTGTTGATATATCAACTGTCTTTACATGCTTGAAAGAATAAATCAAATCAAACTCAAAAATCAAAAAAACACAAAGTGTTACATTGAACTGCATACATTTGTACAGGTATACCAAGTAAAGTGGCCAGTGAGTGTATATGACAAAGTAACTGCAAAAAAACTGCACCTTAAGCAGAGTATCTACAGCCACTGTGAGGACTAGAGTCCATGTTTCACAGTAACTTGATCTTTTCACTTGATATGTTCTTCCCTTCTACATTCATATCACCTATTTACCACAGCAGTTATATAAAATTTCTCCGCTACTGTATATACACTACATTTTTTTAATACCACAGGAGCCTGCAGCTAAAACTAAAACCAAATTTAAACAAAACCCTTCTTACAAATAAAGCACTTTATTTGATTTTCTGAAGGAAACAGAAATATGAACTTGACTGTTGGATTGGGCTGTGACTTGACTGAGCACAACAGTCACCTGGTGATAACTATGCTATAGCTTAAATGTGATTAATCAGTAAGAGTGACATTTTAAATGTTCATTAGTATGTTGTTTTAGTATTTGTAGTGTTTTTAATGATGTATTTTAATGTGCATTAGTTTGAGCACTGAAAGCACTTTTTTTTGTTTACTTCCATTTGTGCTTCTATGGTCAGAGAACATGTATCATATTTTGGTTGTGGTAAGAGGCAAAATGGAGATTTTATTTTATTTAGACAATAAAATGGAGATTTTATCTTTTTTAGACAATAAATCCCAGTACATGTTTTTTATTGATAAAAATAATCTTGTAAATAATAAAGAATGTATCTCGCCTGATGCCAGCTGGGATTGGCTCCAGTCCCCTCGCGCCCCCGTTCGGGACTAAGCGGTGTAGATAATGGATGGATAAATAAACAATGTAAGTGTCAACCCTAGCCACCTATCAGAAACAGTAGTGACATTATTTATTTTTCAAATGCATAAGGGATACTCAGAGCAAAGGATAATCACCTTTATTTGGCCAAGTATGTTACACACAAGGAATTTGTTTACAGAACCGAGGCAGCCATCTGCGGCGCCAGCTCAGCTGGTGGCTCTAACCATCGAGGGCAACTTGGGGGTTCAGTGTCTTGCCCAAGGACACATCGACACATGGACTGCAGGCACTGAGATTTGAACCTCCGACCCTCTGGTTGGGAGATGACTGCTCTACCCACTGAACACAGTCACCCCTTTTTTTATTTTTATAAGGTTTGTTTGTTTATTTATTTTCACCTGTTTTATTTATTATTTATGATGCCCATAGCTTCAGAGTTCACTCAATGGCTGGATTACTGTTGTGTAATATCAAAATTCTAATAAATGCACATGTAACATGATTTTTTTTTCAAAGTGAATGTGCATGTATATGATCCTATTATATATTTAAAGATGAATCTATTTATATAGTAGATTTTCATACACAAAGGTAATTCAAGAGCTTAAGACAAGGCATGCAATGTACACAGATAAAACATAACAATGCAAATTTGATTAAAACATTAAATGAAAATTAAAAGCAACAATTACTTGACAATTATATTCAGGTAGCAAAAGTATGTAAACCACCATAAATCTGCACCTTATCTGTCTGATGTTCCTGCAGCAGCTGGCAGCAGTTGCAGTTCTGTTCAGGGATGAGATAGTTGATACTGACTGGGCAGCTGGCAGTGATGTTTTGTAACTCTGTGAATGCCCTGGAACAGTGAGAGCTCTTGAACATCCTCTGAGCGAGTTAGTGAAGAATGGCAGCAGCTGTCAGCATGAAAGAATTCATAATTTAGCCTTGCTTTATTTACCATTTTGGTTGTCTTCTCATCTTACTTTCCAGTTAGAGGACTCAGCTTCAGTTGAGGAGACTTTTGGTTTTTGCTCTAAGCTCCCGCAGAGAGACAAAATGGTTAGAACGCTACTTTTGTATGTTTGTGTACATCAAACTCCAGAGAAGATTAAAAGTAGAATTTTGGACAATGTTTTTACACCTCAAATTAAATTTTTCAGCTTTGAAAAAAATTTATTCACCTTAAAAAATATTTTTAAGGTTAGTGTTGCTAAACCTTTGACCATTAAAACCTAAAATGGAATAAAGTCATACAAAGACTTACAAAGAACATGATTCACATTTTGTATTGAGCACCAGCACTCATTCCAGCAGTTACAAGTAGGATAACCTTAATGATTTGAATGTTATAAATCTATAAACAGAAAATCAGACAAGGGTTCAAAGGGTTGATGATGACAAGTTTTTCAAGAAAAAAATTTCAGCTTTTCAGCCCTATATGATTACACATGCCTTTTCTTGATTGCACATTACTTCATTTCTGTTCTCAGCCTTGTATTGGTTACTTGCCCAGCTACTGTACCAGAGTCAAATTCCTCGTGTCCAACACACCTGGCCAGTGAATCTGATTCTGATTAGGCTATTCAAATTCTCCCCCATCTCTACAATATTAATGAGCCAAAACACTCATCCCCACTCCCCCTTTTTGTTAAATTACTCCTTTTAAAAATTCTTCTTATAAATATGACCTTTTCTTATCATAAGAAAACAGGCAAAAGATATTTTGACCCCTGTACAGCTACAATGCAAAAAGAGGAAAAAATTAAATATATATCACACTTTGATTTACACACCGAATGCATAGTTTATGTATTTATGCACAAATTTACATATGTAGTGTATGTGTTAACCCCCTAACTTAACTTTACCTTACCTTCAGGCCATTTTTGCAGTAAAGCCTATATACAATGTAACTCCCTTCTCTTAGCTAAAGAGGACCATCCCACCTTTTTATATAAAACAAAGTCGTGAGCAAAGAATGTGTGTCCTGTGATGAAGTGTAAGTGAACTATGACACACACGTGAAGATGCTTTAAGGTGGAGGATAGGGGCATGCATGCAGAATTTTAATTTGCAAACCCTGAAGACTGTGACTAGGGACAGTAGGGTGTACACTTTAAGTGTCCTTGAGAATAACATACAATATATGGTGTCAGAATTTAGAACAAGCTTATGTTTGATAGGTGATAGCTGAAATGTATTATGGCAAATTCTGGTCGTAGCCTTGTTATCCACGACAAAGATGGGACAAGGGGTTACTGGTGATATTTAAACTGTGTGCTCTTCTCCTGTTCATTTCCATTCTGCCTACGCCTCACCTTGCCATGTTTTAATGTTCTCATTAGTTGATTAGCATATTTATGTAGACAGGCAACACAGATCCTGGGCTCTGGGAAATATGTGCACATGTCTGTTGTGTAGCATGAAACATATACAATACCTCCCATTCCTCATAAATTGTGCACACAGGACATTTTGTGAGAGGTGAGGTAGGAACCTATATAATCCTGCTAGAAATTAATTTAGCATCACTTTAAGAATGTGAGACTGCTTGTTGATAAAGTGCAAAGATTGATGGTAGTCTGTGTTTTTTTAATGGATGGGAGTGTCATAAAACACTAGATTATATTCAGAGTCAAGCTCCAGTTGATACAGTTCTGTGCTGTGGAGTTGGTGTGTAGATGTGTGTGTTGTGTGTGTGTGAGTGTTTTCCTTAAGGCCAGCAGGCCAGGACCAGACACCAGTTGAATATTTGGTTGCTTGGTGAAGGTTAAAATTTTATAAATGCCTAGCATCTAAAGATGGTTTATATAGTATGTACACTTTCTATTTATGTTTTGTCATTGTCAGTCTTTTTTCTACACACATTTTACATTCACCCACACACACATTGTGTTACCATAGCTAATAGTTGCCTAACAATAACCCTAAAACTAGTCATCACTAACAAATTTGTCCCCGTAAGGGCGTCGAGCCCCCACAGTGTGACTGTGTAAATAATACCAGGCAACACACAGGCTTGTAATTCTATTTTTGTGAGGACACTCATTGGGATAACACATTCGCAAGCACTTTAACCTAACACTTAACCATCAAAACAAAATGTCCAGCCTTCACCTTTACCCTAACCCTAACCTAAATCTAATTCTAACCTGAACCCTAAAACCAAGTCTTAACTTTCAAATAGGTGTTTCACAAAGTGAGGACCAACCAAAATGTCCTCAGTTTCAAAAAAAAGTCCTCACTCTGTAGTAAAAAGTGCTTTTTTTGGTCCTCACTATGTGGCAAGTACAAGAACACACACACACACACATATTCTAGCTCACACTCTCACTCATTATTGTGATGTCTGTCCTAGCATTTCCAGTTGTCACTGTGGCAGCTGGGGTGTTTTTGGAATTGTGGCCTTGCCTGCAGACACAATCAGGGACTGTCACTGTGGATCACGCCTTAACACTGATGCCCCCAATCCTCAGCCCCCACTCCAATAGCTCTCTCCCCTTCCAACCCTAAACAGCGTCCAGTGCATTGTGCCTAATGTATCCTTGAACATGGCACAGATAAGACCTCTATGTCTGACTTAACTGTGGAGCTTGTTATTTTGAGATTGATTTTTTTTAAATCACATGGAAAATAGATTTTAAAAAATGTGATTATAAAAATACAATTTGCATCTGTAAATAAGCATGTGTCCCAAACTGTTGGCACTAATCGGACCCTGTCAGCTGCTTTTCAACTGATTCCACATATTGAATCAGCGTGAGGCTGGTTTGTCCTCATTGGTGAGAAAGAGAGACCACTCTGACTGCCTGTTCAACTTAGAGAATCTATGCATGAGAAGAGAATGGTTCACGGGAAAGTCTCTTCAGCCTGATTTCACCTATTTAGTGTGGTTTCCCCTTGTTTTTCACTTCCATAACCAAAGGACCAAGGGCAGTGACATTAGCAACTTCTTATCAGACATATTCTGAATTAAAAGCAGCTATAAACAGCAGCTGTGTTGAACAACAGCTGGTTTGTTTACGCTTACGCATTTTCATTGTCTAGCTCGTCTTCTTTCTCTTTCTGAATGCTTAATGAGATACCGCCACCTGCTGGTAGAAGGAGTTATTTTTCCAGTCAGCCATTGGCTGTCTGTGTGGTGTATTCACGTGTCTATTAATGCACTTGGAAGTGATAAAATAGACAACTCCATTAAAGTATTACAGTGATAGTTGTCACGAGCACATTACAAACAGCAGTTATTGTTAAATTGACCCCACCTCACCCATATCAATGGACAGATGCATAGTTTGAACCAACGCCACATGCTGAGAGACAGTAAAGACCTGCCACTGTCTTCGCATCACATGTAGACGGTAAGATATGGAGTGTGTTTTTACCTGTTACCAGGACACACATCATACAGTGCATCCTTTATATCCAAGGTGAGCTGAAACATCACCACACTTCTATCAGTCTAATCCTATTACAGAGAGGAAACGGGGTGAAGAAGCTGTGTGTGGCTGGTTAGACATAATGGGATGTGATGCCTCAATCTACAGAAGAAG
>NW_018127991.1:1689676-1691592 GCF_001952655.1 Monopterus albus
CTAGCTCTGCAAGTCCTGCATTCACTCAAACAGGTATAGAAAATCTGCTAGGTTAATGTGGTATATGCCTTTTCCATAATGAAACTGTGTGTGTGTGTGTGTGTGTGTGTGTGTGTGTGTGTGTGTGTGTGGGCTGGGGAACAGATGGGTGATCTGAAAAGGTCTTGGCAGCTCAGGACTGGTGTGTGTAAGTAAGTGTCTTCAGAGATATATATCAGTGTGGTTGTGTGTGCGCGTATCTGTACTCAGCTATACAGTATGTGTATGTCCATTGCTGAACTATACATCTGTCTGGCTGGTGGAGGCAGTTATTTTCTCTATGAAGAAGTGATTTGTTCTGACATGGATTTTTGGTCAAAGTGCAGTCATACACTGTCTCAAATATTAAAGGTATATGTTCTTTAAATGACAAATACCTCCTTGTGAGGTATCTATGATCCTCAACATGGCATTTAGCACTACCTCAACATTTTCTCTTTTCAGCGTCCATACAGGGAAGTCAGCAGACCTCTAACACATCTCATCTGCTGTCAACATCAAGCATTCAAAGTCAACAGCACCATTCAGTGCTCAGTGTACAAGCTACAAATGAAAGGCATTCATCCCAAAGGTGTGTCAAATATATTTACTTGTTTTATACACAGTACATGTTTTTTCCAGTGAAAAAATAAAAATATTTGGCAAGTTTTTTTTTTTATTTTATTTAATGTATACAGCACCATACCTGGAATTTCCAACCTTTCTGTTGAAAAACTGAGACTCACCCTGACCATGCACCAATGATTATAACATTACTTTTGCCTATAGGACATGTTTTATACCTCTTCAAGGAAACATTTTTTTTAATTTCTTCTGAGACCAAGTCTTTCTTTGACCAAGCACAACTAATTAACTGCAGCTCCCACTCACCTTGGACATCAAAAAACCCTTCAACCAGTTTAACAAATTAATTGGAGATGTAACCTAAATTTCCTATTATTAATGAACTAACCTTGATATAAAATTGAGACTCCAGCTCCATTTGGTCTGGATGTATTTCTGTAGGGCTGGTAGGGTGATTTTACTATTACTTGCTGTGATTTTTATGCTATAGCACATATGTGGGTAATTTTTACCCCCTCCCTTAATTTGTGCTGGAACAAGCCAGATCTGGGTCCGGCACCTCTCCAATTGTGACCAGCACCTATTTTGACAGATCTGGCACCTCATTTAAATATGAATGAAATTAAAAATGAATAATATATGAAACGCACAGTCTAATGCTTTTGGTACAGCTATCCTGTTACAACAGCATATTAGACTAAAATTAAAACAATTAAATACAATAAAAACAGTCAGTTAGGCTAATGATGTCACAACGTAGGGCAGATCAGAGTGAGCAGACGTTTACTGCTCCTCTTGTCTGTTCTATGATTTTTCACATCTTCTACATTTTCAAGTCTTTGAACAAATTCTACAACTATTAAAATGCCTCCAAGAGGGAAAAGAGCTAATAAATCAGAAGCGAATGAGGATGTTGAGGCAGAAGAGGATTATATTTCAGCGGCGCAAGTAACAGAGATGTTGAGTCAGCAGAAGCAGATGTACACCGCACTGTTGAGCCAACAACAAGACAACTTCAAAGGTTTTGTGCAACTACTTATGGAGACAAATAACAAGAGACTCGACGACATGACCAGAGAAATACAGGAGATAAAAACGAGTTTGCAGTTTACCCAGCGAGATGTGGATGTGATTAAAGCAGCCATGGGTGAACAGAAAATACAAACCAAGGAAACAAGGGATGATGTCTACAAAACTTGTGAGAGTCTAATAGCCATAACGGATAAAATGGAGCATTTGGAAGTACAGTCCAAGCGAAAAAACCTGATCTTCGAGGGAATCAAGGAGTCAGCTGGAGAAAGCTGGACGGAAGC
>NW_018127991.1:1695074-1707903 GCF_001952655.1 Monopterus albus
TGTATTTCCATAAGTGGGGTAAAACTATGGAATAATTTAAGTGCGGACATAAAAAATAGTAATAGAATTGACGAGTTTAAACATAAATATAAAGGTATGTGTCAATCAAGATATATGCAAGAACAGGCTTAATGATTAACCAGATGGAACATTGTGGGTGTGGTGTATGAATGTTAACAATTGTTTAATATATTACTTGTGTGGTGTAGAAGAGAATTATCTATGTAGAGATACTGCTTGCAAATCAATGATGGTAAGATGATGTCATGGGGTAGGATTGGATAAGTTTGACTTCTTCCTATTTCATTCAAGCATGTACTAGGTATAAGCAAATTGATATTGGATTAGCATTTGCTGGATATGTGTAAAATTATGTGTGTTGATATATCAACTGTCTTTACATGCTTGAAAGAATAAATAAATAAAATCAATAAATCAATGGGAATAGTGGCGACCTGTCCAGGGTAAACCCTGCCTCTCGCCCATTGTCAGCTTCAGTTTCAGCCCCATTTTCAGTTTCAGCACCCAGTTTCAGGTCTGCGTGTCTGTTTGACCAAGGGCGAGACTTAGCTACACACAGAAGGTGCAGGGCAAAGAGGCGACAGTGGAGACAGTGAAATTTGGGCACAAAAATAAAAGAATAGCTCTCTAGTAGGGCTAGGATCATTTTGTTCTACCAAAAAAATCATTTAGTAGAGTCAGCTCATTTGTGAACATTAACATCACTAGTAATTAGATTAGAGTGTGGCTAATGGCTAGTGTATCTAACTCTAGTGAATGTCAGGGTCTACAACAGCTTAGCTAAGAAAACAGATCTGGCCTATTGTCTCCGCTTGCTGGAATAAATAAATAATATGGGAGTCTTGACTTGATGTTGTGATCTATTTTTCAGTTTCACAATGTATATTGTCACATTTTTGATTCATGATATACAGTTTCACAATGCATTTGTTATACCCCTAGTAGTGAATACAGCTGGCTGCTGTTGGAATCAAGGTTGATGAAAGAGTTAGTGGGCTTAACAATGAAAATGAGTTAAAAGATGCCAAAACACTCCACAGAGCTGAAGAGTTGCTGGTTGTTCTCTGTGGATTTGTCACTGTGTGTGTGTGTTCATCAACATATAATCATTAGACACATTTTTGTTTGGTATTGACTGCCTATCTGAAAATTCACAAAGTGACCCAAAGTCTGTGACGCATGAATAAAGGTTACTGTGTCATGAACTTAACGTTTTGAGGAGTGTATCATGAGATTAATGCAAACAAAATATGCAGCCTTAACTAAACCAGCAACAACATTTTCAAAATGCTAAACCAATGCTTTAAGGTCAGGGAAAGAAAGTAGTCATGGTCAATCAAGTACAGGCAGGGCTTCTATTTGTCTGATTTGGAGACCATCAACAGTTACTGCCCTGGACCTTTGAACAGCACTAAACTGTGTCCATATTTGATTTTATTGTGCTCCACATTCATCTCCATAATGTATGTGCAGTATATCTTTTGACTGAGCCTTTTAAGCTTATAGAGACAAAAACTCCACTTCATACTCCATCTACAGTTTGTGTTCTTATGCCATCTCAAGTTTCCACTTCATCTCTTCCAGCCAGTGCTTTACATAGTCATGACTGACACATTTTCTCTGCTTTTTAGCAAGCAGAGCTGTCAAACCTTAGCAGCCCTTCAAAACAGTACAACAAAAACCCTTACAGCTCTACAATGCTGGCTGTCTGTGGGGATGTGGCAAAGGTGCACATTTTTACAGAAAGGCCAGGAAGCTTCAGCCAAATGATGGTAAAAATATACAGTGAAGAGCCACTTTATTAGGTACCCCTGTACAACTGTATGCAAATCAGTGCGAAACTTCCTTAATATAATGTAGTCCAGCACAACACCACCTTTAACTATGACCTCAGTAATAAACATACGACTGAATTTATACATTTATGATAATTTCACCAAAAACTGAAACATTTTCAGCCTCATAAACATTGACATTAAAGCAGAAGTGTTGCATTGAATTGCATACAGTTGTACAGGTGTACCTAATAAAGTGGCCAATGTTTGTACATCTAAACACTTGCATAATGCAGTGGAGTGGTGGATTTGTATGTGGATATTATCCATGACAGCTTCCATAATGTTTGAATATGTGATCAACATTTCAGAGCAATTGCCTCTCCTCTTGAGAAAACAGCCATTGTGTTTCTAAGCTTACATTAATTATTAGTGGCTCCTAACTCAGCTCTCTCATATAGTAATTATGTTAGTGTAAGCTCTATGGCCTGCTCCAAGGGTACAGCTCTTTTAAGCAGCAGGACGGTAAGCAGTCTTCCTTTGTGTGCAAAAAATGAGTGAGTTTGAAGTTGTCTGTGTTCTTATTGCCCATGTTGAGCACATGCACACAGCAAGAAAAGCAACAGATCACGGGATGGTTCTCTTTATTGGGTTAAAGCCTGAATGTCCCCAGTCAAGTGCCGTAGAAATCCTGTTGGGACTGTGCACATGGCTCCAGTCACTGCGGCCAGATCAAGTGGTATCTAACCTCCAATCCTCTTATGCTGCTTGACTGGACCACACTTCTCTAAGGCTGGGTTTTAACTGCTGCCTGGAACTCCAGAGAGAGATGGGAGGAAAGACAAAGAGTGTGTGAGAAGTTCTGCCTTTGTTGCACTCTGCTTTTCTCTTAAACTTAGCCCCTCAACATGTAAATGCATGTGTGCATCTATAACACACCGAGGAATTATTCATCTACTTTTGCTTTTTCCATGATTTGATCAACACAGCTATGCAAAGTAAGAGCCGGATGGAAATCTAAAAGAATTCCCTTCTCACTCCTTGAATCTGAATGCCTAATCTTTCTGTCAGCCTCCAATTATCTTTGTATGGGGTACAAAGCTTGGTTATGCTTCCTTGATGAGCATTTTTCATGCTGAATACCACAACCTTGAAAAGCACAAATACAGAAGTGCACAGCTCCAACAAACCTCTAGGACCAAGTCACTTCACAGATAACAACCCAGTTCATTTCATGCTTTTTTTACCATGTGAAATTCAGGCCTTTCACTTTTCAACGGGCAACAGAAAGGCATCCTCAGAGGTTCATGGCCCTGTGTAAAAGACACAGCTCCAGTCTGGGTCAATGCTTGGATGAACTCCATCCATCCATTATCTATACTGCTTATCCTAACGAGGGTTGTGGGGGGCTGGAGCCAATGCTTGGATGAACTGAAGGAGGTAATTAGCGTTCCCATGGTTGGGGACTTTGGATCTGGCCATGTTGCATCCAGATGTCAGAGCCAGTGCTCAGGTTGTTAGCTCACTCTTCCATGAAACTTGATCCATGGATGGAAAAAAAATGTCCGCATCCCTAATTAACTCCACCAGTCAAGTGTCCCTAATTGGATTATGGGCCCGGCTTTTTGGGATGCTGTGTATGCAAGAGTGAGTGGGGACTATTAGGGTGCACTAAATAATAGGGGGCCACAGTCGGCTCTTAGGAACACAGACAAATTCTCATGCATAATAACCATTTGGATTTTGCAACACATTACCCTTAGATAGTTGGTTCTGTCCAGGTAAGAATCTCAAAATGCTCAAAGAACAAAACCACAGGGCCACCAAGGCCGTTTGCATGGTTTCCATTTGTTACTGGAAAGCAGATACTTATCATATGTTCTACGATGACATACTGGAGAGGATTGTTTGGTATTCATGCTAAGCTTCTCTTTGCCTCCAGAAAACAAAAGATGTTTCACTGATGCACAATACCCCGAAAAGGAAACAGCTTGCACAAAAGACTGAACAGACTATTGTACAGCATTGCACGCTCTATTCATCATTTGTTTGAACAAGGTCAACAACAGAACTGTGTATCTGTTCAGTTGGTTATAAGAGAAAGAGATTAATGCAGCATGAATGTAGAGTGGTTAAGAAGTGCTGCATATCAGGACTTTTTTCTGCTGTTTGTATGAATTAGCAAGCACAACATGATTTATTTCATTCTAAGTTGTGAATAAGTTAAGGACCAGCAACAAATGCATCACTCTGCAAGTGTCTTTGTCAGCTATAGTATATTTTACTACATTTTGTGATGTTGGGCTAAATAAATAACATTGACTTCACTTGCTGACCAACTCAAGCAGCTTCAGTTCTCCCACAGTGGCACTGGCTAAGGCTCTTTTAACATGAAAATCTGTCACATTAGAAATTACACAGTCCTCTTACAAATGAAAATCAGAAAACAGTAAATTAAGCATTTAATACAACTGCCCTGTTTACTACACTTGCTTTTACACTCTTACTCATAGGTTGTGTCTGAAATCACTTCCTATTCATTTCATTCACTACTACCTGTATAAAGTACACTAAGTAGTTCACTCAGTAGTGAACAGTAAATTGAGATCTTGTACACTTACTAATCATCATCACTTTGCATCATCACTACCAGCTGTAGAACTGTAGAACTGTAATTTTCTCTCCAATACAAGACAGTGTTGCATTGTGGGATTGATAGCAGAAAGAGTACATGGCATGTAGACTATTTTTACATGAAATTTCTGAGTGCACTATATAGTGGATACATTTACATACTCAGCATTTGGACACCACTGTTAGATAACATTTTAGCTTTTTACTGAAAAATTGAAATAATGTTTCTAAATATAGATTCAATTCAATTTCAGTCCCTCTTGAACAAGAACTTGGTGACAGTGGGGTGGAAAAATGTAGATGATATTTCGATCAAAACCCTACTAATGCCAGTGATAGAAATCCAGGCTCATATTGTGTTGATCAAGAAGAAAATATGGAACAAGTGCTACATTTCTTTACATTTACTTTACAGTACAATCCTCCTCTGGCTGATCTGGCAGCAGCTTTCACAGGACAGTTCTTCCAGACATGATGCTGATCCATAGGCCCGAAAAGATTAGTTTCACTGCTCCACAATACAGAATCCCAAAACATAGTTAGTTATATGATTTTGAGCATATTAGAGCCATGTATCTTGTGCTTTTGGGTCAGTAGTGGTGTACGTCTTGGAGTTCTAGCATGGAAACCTTCAGCATATAGTACGCACCTTACTGTGCAAGCTGAAACCTCAGTACCTCTTGTTGAGTCTTGCTACATGTCTTGCAGTCACTCAACGGATTTTCACTACCTGCCTCCTCAGAAATCAGGTTGCAGCCATTAACAGCTACCTTTTTCTGCCACATCCAGGTAGTGTAGTCACTGTTTCTTTAACTTTGAATTTATGAACTGTGCCTCCAGTGGTATCTCCAGGAACATTCAATGCCTTTGCAACCTTTTTGCATCCTCTTCCTTGTTTGCGAAAGGCAATGATGTCAACTTTTTTGGCAATTTTTTGACTTACTCCATGTTTCTAACATGCAATCAAATGTGACACTCAACAAACCCCTAGCCAGTTCAGGTATTTGATGTATTCTATCTCAAGAACTCCTGGTGCAACTAATGAAGCTCTTGATTAGTTGCATCAGTTATACTTGAGACAACACCTGATTTGCAAATAATGTGCTCTTATGAGGGCTTTTATTCAGAAGTCATTAAAAGTTGCATTTTGTGTTGAATTTGGAGAAACCACTTGTTTTGAGCTATTTCAATTGTACTTGTTTGATTTGCTCATTGCAAACAGCTGAAAGTTTGTCAATTTTGCCAGTACACCTAATTTGCAATGGGGGTTCAATAAGTTTGACTGTAATTATATGGTAATTACAGGTACTGTAGTTACACTGCTGTGGTATTTACCTCCTCTGTGAGTATTAACCCGACTGCCAGCTACTTCTCACCTGCCTGCATTGGTCCTCTGCTCCTCCTGGTTCCTCGCCCCGGTCCAACCTGGTTCGTCCTGCCACCTCACCTGCCTGTCTCACCTGTCCTCCTGGTTCTACACCCTGGTCCTCCATAGCTCGTTGTTCTTCCACCCAGTCCTGTATCTGCTCGATCACCTACCACCATCATAATTTATTTGTTTAATAAACTTCTATTTATAGTACACCTTCTCTGAGTCTGCATCAGGAGATCCCCACCTAATAACTGTTGTAACAGTAGCACTATCTGACCTTCCTGTGTAATTTAAGTTGCTTGTATTAGTTTCGTTTCTTTTTTTTAATTCCTTAAGCTAATCAAATATCTGAGTTACATCTCATTTGGGGAAACAAGAACAAATACAGCCTACTGTACTTTGCACTGAATAAAAAAGGAAAATAAAATGCTGGTAAAAAAAAAAACATGCTTATTAACTTTTGATACAATGTCACATGAACAGACAGAATATGAAACCGTTTTGATGGTGTCCTCATGACTCAACAAGCAATAAAATGGAATTTACAATACTCATGAGGTCACAATGATTCAAATTATGTTTCACTTGAATTCCACAGACCACACTACCGACATCTTAATCAGAATACTTCACCCTTGCATGCCATACAATTTCACGGTGCATTAATTTCATGAACAGACTGAACAAGTTGGCTTTGCTGGCCACAAACCTTTAAAACATTGATTTTTCTTTACAGTGTATCTGACTTTTGTTGAACTATAAGTTCTAACATGAGCATACAACATACACCCGACAACAAGGTCTCCCCCTGCTCACCTAGGCAGACTGTTCCTCCTTGTTCCAAGCCTTTGCAGATGGCTCGGTCACCTGAGCCTGAGATGGCCTGCCCCACAAATGCAGAAGCCCCAGGAGTGCGAGGAAGAGGAGAGCTGTCATGATGAGGTTGATAAACTGCAGCATGCGGGGTGCACAGGGACTCAGAGATCAGCGGGGCATGAAAGATTTGGGAGCCACCAAATCCTTCAGCTGCCTCTCAAAATTTGTGAATGACATCCTACATCGCTGGGATAAAAGCAGAAGAAGTGGTAACTGGTATGAAACTCATGGTTTTTTACATCTTCAGTGTGAGCCAGAAATTATGTCACAACTAAAAAGCCTGTGATCCTCCTGACATCATGTAAGAGAGGACAAGCGACGACTTCACATCACAGTCATTTGATTCAATGTTAATATAAAACATAAAAACAATAGATGTATATTAGCGTACATGACGTTCTCACAGGGACCACACAGCACAACCTGCTCAAGAGCTCTACTGAACTAGTATCACCTAGAGGTGTTCAGTGCATGTATAGTAGCAGATCATTTATATTTACAGATGTACAAAGTGAAGTGATTTACCATAGTTACTGATCAAATTGATAGCTTTTAGCTACTGAGTCACTCACTGGTGACTGACACAGCATTTTCAGCTCAGCTATAATTCACAGTATGTTATTTGCTCATGAAAAGGCAAAAGCAAAATGCTGTGCAACTGTTGGTAATGCACATATGATTTTTCAGTTTGATAAAGTTATTACAATGGGAATTATTTTCATGGCAGTAACAGCCACATACAATGTTTAAATTAAAGGGTAATCCACCAGGAATGTGCCCTTGCCTGCATTTGCATGGCCACTGCTATGGCTTGCCAGGTAGCACTGTGTTGCAATGCAGCGAAAGCTGAGACTGCAACTTTCATCACCACTTTGCATCACTGCTGCTCAGACAGACTAGCTGCCCCCAAAGGAATGGGAGGCCTGTATTTTTTCATGCAGGGTTCAAATATGTCTGAACATGACCTGGAAGCCTCATCGTGTTGCAGATTTGAAAGACATCTCTGTTTGTCCCTAGAAGGGTGTATGTTTCCCCTACACATGCTTCTGTTTGAAAAATCTCAGTCACTGTGAAAATTGGTCAGAAATCCACAGCTTTTAAGTTGTTTTTTTTTTATCGCTCTTTCTCTCAATATTTCCAGGCCTCTTTTTGTCTGAGACTGTCATTCAGTTGTATGTGCCAGCAGGTCTCAGTTTCAGTTTATTTTGGTCTTTAAAACAAGCAAACACACAAACAAATAAAACAAGAAAAATCCATATACAGATCATTTACATATTCATATGCAAGAAATATATTTATGCTTAGAAAATGTTAAGTAACACACAAAATATTACGCTCTGGAATAATTTATCTGTTAATATAAGACTAACATTTAATATAACACCATCTAAAAGATGTATTATAAATGAAGACCAAAAGTTTTTTTTTACAATAACTGGCCAGATCTGGCATCTAATTGATATATTAATCAATTAATTAATTTCTGACTGATTACTCAAAATGAATTTATTGGGCAATGTTGTGTAGGCTGGAAAAAAAAAATCACACCATGAAATTGACTAACCATTTTAAAGGACAATTTTTATCTATTTAATTTAATCTGATACCTTAGTTTTCATCTGCACTATGTTTTTAATGCAGACAACCCAGGAAAACCACGAGTGCACATTTTTAGATATACGCCTGTTGTGCGCACATTCCCAACATATCCTGAACACATCTTATGACACAGATCTATGCCATAAACCTCTAAATAAAGATGATAATAACTAAGCTAAAGCTGTCAAGGGTTCAAACGGTTAAGATGCTATTTTTTCAAGTTATGTGATGCACAGTGTGGCTAAGGCTGAATTATGTTCAAGCAGGAAGCAAACGTGGGAATGAGACGTGGGTGTTCTAAAGAGCGTTCAGCATGATTGTGCCCATCGGACTGGAAAGCACAGTGCAATTCCGTGGTTCACATCACTTGCTCTTTTGTTTGTCTTGAGCAACGCTAACATGATTGCTATTAAACAAAATATTGCTAGAATAAAGGGAAATGAATTACATGGGTGAGAAGAGGGGTTACAGATCACAGATATGAGTTACAACAAGCAGCCACATATCATAGAAACCATGGCTTTGTTGTGGCCAGCAGGCTTCTCAAAATTTGAATTTGATCTACTGGAGATGACACCTGATATTTGCAGTTGGTCTCCTGTCGTATTAATAAGTTGCTGCCCTCCAGAGTTCTCCCAGAAGGCCATGCATGCTGGCTGTCACTGAAGGGACCGCTGTTTAAACAAGCTCACAGGATATGATGGCAGAGGTACAAATGCTCTGCAGGAGGAGTTGGAATTGATAGCCGACCCCTGCCTGCCTGTATAAATGACTCTGATTACTCTTGGTAAAAACTCAGCCTGAGCTTATTACATACAGTTGTTTTATAACCTACTGTTGTTTTCTCTCCTGTTTTTATCAATCATTACATTTTCGTCTTGCTGTGTTGACACACTCATTTGAGTCCATCCAGCTGATCCTTGTTTTGGTGTATAATAATTTATTTTCCTTTGAAAGTTCAGAACTGGGTGAGAAAAGTACAACAGCACAGCTTATTCACAGGGTGCAAATCAAATACTAATTTGCTGTGTGAATCTAGCCTCAGTGGGATGTGTTTTTCTTCTAAAAACCAAACTAATGTGTAGACTTGTGTTGGTGACAGCAGGAGAGGCAGCAGCAGCTAGTCCATGTAACTGCTCCCTTTTATGAGCTGGTATATCTTCCTGTTCGGGTAAAACTCTGACAATTTAAAGGGTTCCTTTAACAGGAAGAGCAGTAAATATGGTTGATGCCAGGGTAAAGTCAGAGGTTTCTTGCCATAATAAGATTTGTTCCTGCGGATTTGTGGCTCTTACAATTCCTCCTCACAGGTCCTCTTCTCGTCCGTTTGATCACCTAACACAAGATTATGGTATGGCTCAGGATTAGCTTCTGAGGGAGCGGCCTGGCATCCTAGGTGTGTCTTTCTGCACCCTAAGAGGCTTATGGGAGAAATATATGCTGGCTAATAGCCTTATATTTTTTAGCCTTTTTTGAAGAATCAGATTTTTCTTCCTACTCTCTCCCTAAAAAGTTTGTCACATTGATGCTGATTTGTCATAGACACTGGAAATCTAGTTTTACTGTGTAATACATCTGAACATGGCAGTAAAGCTTTGGCTTTAAGTCTGACTACACCACAGGAGGGTGTTTGCAACAATGCTGACCTGTCAGATGGGTAGTTGGCATATTCTCTTGCAAGCAGAGCAGGGTTAAAGGCTACAGTGTCAATATACTGTACACTGGTCCTGCAGCTGCAGAGGGTTTTATGTTTGTTGTTGGTTATTGAATGGGTTGGAAACCATCAGGTCTGCAACTGTGCAACACAGTGTAACAATATCCGAGCTTTAAATGACATACTGCAACATATTTGTACTTTGTTTTAAGCCAGATTCATGTTTAAAAGGAAGTTCTAAAGAAGTATATATAAATATACAACCCCAAATAAGAAAATGTTGGGATGGTATGTAAAATCTAAATTAAAACTGTAAATAGTGATGTGTAAACCATCCATGTCTTGTATAACACTGAAAACAATACAACAGCACATTATTTGATGTGATACCGCATCAACTTTATTTGTTCCAAATAAACACTCATTTCAACCCTGATGCCTACAACATTTTATCGTTATAACAAAAGATTTTCTCATTTTTATGAGATGATTTGATATTAAAATGTGATATTTTTCACATTATGACTTCATACACTATTCATTCTCATTATAACATGAGCCCTGCACAGCTTGGAGTGAGTGACAGTAGCGCACACACTGATTCTGAGCACCTCCTTAGCTCATTCAGTTCAGCAGTCCCTCTCTCATCAACACCTCCCATATTGCACTTAGAAGGTGTGCTCCAGCTGGTCCTTAGAATCACTGTTCTGACACTTAAATACACACAATAATTAGCCCACAAAGTAACACATGAATGCAGCTCATGAGCCATGATAAATGAAAACTACCTTGTGCACGTCCTAATGACGTTAGAGGCATTATTGACAGCAGGTAAAATCAGCATATGTACAGCTGTCACTCACTCCAAGCTGTGCAGGCTCACATTAGGGAGTAGAAATGATTTGATTTGCTCTAGGGGTGTGTGATTTAAAACTATATTTCCATACATATACTATGTGTTGATCATGCAATAACCGCCAGATGCCAGTGACATGAAAACTGAGCAAAAGAAGAAATAAAAGCTTTTAATATACACATGCAGCGTAGAAGATTATGGCTGCTGGCGCCACTGACAGTCACTGCACCTAGCTGTTCAGATTCAGCTCATAACTAAAGAAACAGTGTTATTTACTGAGACTTATCATTGTTTAGAGTCAAGCTAGATGTTTGCCTCTGCTGCTGTCAGTCATTATAGCACTGTGCCTAACTTGCAGATATGACATCACCGATCATCTCATATCAGTCTTGGAAAGAAAGCAAATCAAATCAAAGCAAACCCAATAAGCATATTTCCAAAAATATTACATATAAATTGGGGTTGTCAAAGTTAACACGGTAATGATGCATTAACACAAATTCCTTTTAACACCACAAATTTTTTGTCGTGTGATTAATGCACACACATTCTGTGATTATGACCCTCGGCCCGATTCAGTTTGGGAAATCAGGAAGCAATGCAGTAGCAGAAATGAGCAAAAATAGAGAAGGAAGAGGGTCTTTTGAATGGCAGGTTCAGCTTCAAAGCCCTGCCAGATGGTTCTCTTGACAAGACCAGTTATTTGCATTTACTATCCATGTGAATTGAGTTATCACTGGAGTACATCAACTCTCAAATACCACCCGCTGGCCAAACACACAGCTGATGCAGAGAGCCCTCCTCCAACAACAAAGTACTCAGATCCTTTACTTAAGTGAAAGTAGCAATACAACAGTAAAAGTCGCACACTCAAAATGTTACTTGAGTAAAATTACAAAAGTATTAGCATCAAAACATACTTAAAGTACTAAAAGTACTCACTATACAGAATGGTATATTTCATCTTCCTGTATATCAGATTATTGTATTGTAATTACTGATGCATTATTGTGTACATGGCATTTAATGTCGCTGCTGGTAAAGTGGGAGCTAGTTTTAACTGGCTTAAATGCATCTAATGTGAATTACAGCTGGGTAGCTTGTGAATGTTCCACCATAGATCAATGAGGTCTTATAATTATACTGTATTTTTGTATTAATCCGTGCATGAAAAGTAACTAGTAAGTACAGTTATAAAATAAATGTAGTGGAGTAAAAAGTACAATATTTGCCTCTAAAAATGTAGGGAAGTCAAAGTATGAAGTTACAGAAAATGAAAATACTCAAGTAAAGTATAAATACCTTAAAATTATACTTCCACCACTGTTTACAACGTGAAAAGTGTGATTAATTTGCAATTTATCATGAGTTAACTATGGATAATCATGCAATTAATCATGATTAAATATGTAATCACTTGACAGCACTAATATAAATATAACAGAAACAATAAAATATTGTTTAGTAAAAGTCTGCTCATTTAGTAATCTCCTACAGTATATGGTGTCACAGTTATGTTATAGTATACAGGAGTTATATTATCAGACACACAATGGACAGTTTAAATAAAAGATCAAAAGTGATGCAGCTAATTTAGATATACCATGCAGTCTTGTTCCTTATTAACATTACCCACAATACAACTTGACCAGCAGCTGAATGGGAAATATGTGGCTGTGGTATGGTAGCTGTGGCAAGCCTGGAACCCATAGCCTCAACAGAGAAGAGGAGCAAACTACAGAGGTCTGGTAAACTCACTCTGCAACCCTGATGCCACCAATGCAGCCACCCACGATAACCTCCCCCACACCAAAAGTAGGCGCAAAGGGCAGTCCTTATACTTTGACCATAAGATGTATGTGAAAATTGCCCTCTCTCACTCACCTACTCATTTATTTCCCTTCCCTCTAGTCCTTCTTCTTGTCATTCAATGTTCATTTTTATTACTGCTGCTCATTTTTCATTTACACTCCTCCACCCCCAGCGCCTCCCCCTTGCTTCAGTCACGCCATCTCTCTTTTCTCCCACCTCCCTCCATATCG
>NW_018127991.1:1707916-1747363 GCF_001952655.1 Monopterus albus
CCGCGCGCCCAACCAAGCCTGCCTCGTCAGCAGAATCAACAATGCCGGGGCCATTTTGCAGTAGCTCCCATGCATTGCTAATCATCCTCTCACTCAGCGTGGATGGAATAGGAATAGGCAGAAGGTACATGAGCCCTGTATTGTAGCAGCGTAAATCAAGGCTCCTGTCTAAAACACCACAAATTACTGGTGAAGCGGGCTGTCTGGTGAACCTGAGAGCAGGGTTATACTATAATACCTTGATGACTACTGAACCCACAGGCAGATTTGCTCAGAAAAACCACCAAAATTGCACACGGGCACACTGGCACACCACGCTTGCAGTCGATGTTTTGTCAATAAAAGCTCATAACAGAAGACATTTATGAGCCTATGAAATATATGATGGCCACTCTCTCCTCTTTTAAAGGCATGTTGGTGAAGCGTAGTTATAAATAGGCACATACACAGGGGCTGTGTCACAGCAGGTTTATATCCAGCCAAGGACGCCAGTGGGCTTTTGTTCCTGTTGCTTTCTCCATGTACTCTCACCATCCTGACATTTATTCTACACAGAAAAACACAGGAGCGAGTGCTCCCGCTGCCCTCACCAGGCACCTCCACCACCTCCGGGTCACGCTTCCATACCCAGTCAAACTCAAATGTCAGGCATCCTCTCTTTTTCTGTCTGCCTGCCTTTGCCTTTGTGAGGCCTTGATGGCTGGGATCTTTTTCATTATGACACTAATGCAGTTGTCTCATGTCAGGCTAACATTTACTAATGTTTGATAAACTCAGGTAGGATGTCATGCACTGTAAGAATAAACTTCTTTTATCAGTTTAAATCACACACACAAAACACCACAGATCTCCTGTCATTCCTTACTGAGACGCCTACTAATGCAACATTTCAAGCTGGACTAGTCGATATTATAATATTACCAGTGAATCAAAGGTCAACATATGAAAGGGCTCACATGTCTCCAATCCCACCAAAATCCAGTGCTCCATGTACATTTTGAATCTCTTTCGCTTGTTAGTGTGGTGTTATGGCCCACGACTTAATTGTTTTAAATCAGTCTCAGCACTCCCATTTACAGCCGCAGCCTGCTATACACCACTTGCTTGCACTACATCCATCAGCAGATGTGCACAGTTAGCAGTTAGAAGGTGAAGGTAGTGCAGCATTTAACAACTAAAGAGCTAGACAGTTCTCCTTTCTCAGTTGGTGAAGACCGAACAAAGAGTGAATATTGGCTTTGCATTCATAACTTGGACACACACACACACAACTCCAAATGAATGCTAATGTTGCTGTCTTTCTGCTGGATGTGTACAATTTTAGTTATAATATGTTAGGGTTGTGTGTCCACCTGTTTTTTGTAGAGCCCAAACGATCAACAAAATCAACTGATACAGATTTAAAAATGTAACAGTGAAGCTCTGGGATAAACTGATACCTTCCCATAAAAACAGCTTCATAATTCTTGTTTTGTGATATTACTTCACTGTTTTCTCTATTTTTGACACTATACAGTGTATTGCATTCAAAGTGCCGTGTCTTGTCACAATAGTGGTCCATGCTTACTGTGATTGCAGCACATTTGTGTCACGGCAAGGAGTACTGTATGTTTTGGGTGTCAAGAGTTGGAGTGGGTAACAGTACAAAAGAAAATACCTGAAGTATTTGCAGACTGGTTGCTGATTGAATCTGTAGGCTCTTTTAAAACATTGTCTGACAAATTGGTGAATACTATTTCCTTTACTTGTGTCATTGTGTTAACCATGTTTAATAGATCTTTGAGTAAATATGTGAACCACTTTTTAACGCATGATAATTTATTGGTTGCAGTCCCTGAATGATATGAAATATGATCACTTCACAAGCTTTGGGTCTCCTCCCTGCATCCACATACTGTAGAGTGTTGATGAGCCAGAAAACAGAACAGCATGTTGGATTTTTATTTAGTTTCAAATGCTATATTCTTACCATAGACAACCTTGTAAAGGCAATGCAAACACACCATGGCGGAAAAGTATGACACTCTGAAGGGTCCAACTGCATGTGGATCCAATGAGCCGGACATCCTCAGGTGAAATAAACATTGGAAAACAGCTAATGCAAACATTCTAGCCAAGTGGGTTTGTACAGGAAAACAGCACAGGTGTCATTTTTGACTGTATGCAGCCTCCATAGTGGGCTAAGCCAAAAACTACATACATCCTATTTTGTTTCAGAAGCAAGTAAAAGTGGCCAAATTGTGGCTGGGTGATATGAAACTATAGGTTGGTAAAGTGTTGCCATGCTCAAACTGCAAAGTGTTAAAATAAGCAACTTTTCTAATGTATCAGATTATCCAGTTATTTCTCCTATAGACTTAAATGTCCAGGTCTACTGCTCAGCACATAGTGCCACATATATGCTACAGTGTGTTCCATAATTCAGACTCAGTTCAGGTTCAGTTCCATTTTGACTTGATTATAAGCATCTCTCTAAATGTGCAATAAATTTGAAATGTCCTAATCTGACTTCAATCACTGTTGTTGTAGTTCTCCTTTATGTTTGTTTTTACTGTCAGGTGGCAGCACTGAATGTTGGCGATAGGTGTTTACATATATCAACAGGGAAAGGTGCACAAATGCTGTGGTTGTGTCCAAACACCGTGCTCCACTGATGGAGTTCATGATCAGGAAGTGTCACCCACACATCTGCTGAGGGAGCTCACCCCTGTTACTATCTGCGAGAGCTGCACAGCAGCATCAGTGATCGACAAACAGCACATCACAACAGATCTGTCATCATCACCGGTGACTTCAACTAGGCAAATTAAAAGACTGGCTGAAATTGTACCAGTGCTCACTCTTACACTTAAGACTGGGTGATGTGAGTATGTCCTGATTTACTGGTTTTAGTTTAAATCCCCAATTATTTTTATGCACCTGTTTATTGATGTTGTTTAATGTCTGTTTTGTGTTGTATTGCAGTCTGTGAGGGTAACAACATTTTGTTTCTCTGTATGTATGCCATGCAAAGACAATAAACGTCACCCTAAACCTGTAGGAGGGATGACCATGCCAGCAGCTCTCCATCAATCAAGCCTTTAATGGTAGAGTGGCCAGACAGAAGACACTGAGTAAAGGGCAGATGACAGCCTGCTTATACTGTAGCTTCACAAACAGCATTTAAAGGACTCTGAGAGTGGGAGGAAAAAGATTCTCTGGTCTGATGAGACAAATGAACCTTTTGGACCGAACTCCAAACACTGTTGCCCAGCTGAGGTCCAAGCTTAACCTTGTTGAAGGTCTGTGGGGAGACAATTTATAGACACTCCCCATCAGTCTGATGAAGCTTGCGGCCTTATTTTTCAATACTTGTGCAAACCAAAATCCACGAATTACTATCTTTGTGGGGACTGGAAGTCACTTGTGGTCCCCACAACATAGTTTGTCAAAATGATGGGGTGTAAGGTTTAAAGCAAGTGTAGGCTTTGGTTAAGTGTTAGGGTAAGGGTTAATATTAGGCAAGTAGAAGTTCTTTAAGCTCTGTTCGGGTCTGTGGGACCACAGACCCGAACAGAGCACAAGGGTTAAGGTTAGGGTAAGTCTCCTGGAAATGAATGTAAGTCTATGTAGGGACAAGGTAAGTGATAAAAACAAGGATGTGTGTGTGTGAACAACAGTGTTAGGTTTGATTTGTTTTTATTTAAACTCAATAACTAAATTTGATCATGATCTACACCCATATCCTGTGTGTTGCTAATTCTCACTGTGGTGCTCTACCCATGGGAAAGTAGCAATGGTGTAAGAGGCATAGCCGTGTTACATACTAACTGCAATCAATCAATCAATCAATCAACAACCAAACAAACAAATGTAATATAACAGTATGTAGTACAGACTTGGTACGTAGACTTGTTTTTTAGCAAAAATTAACAATCCCCACAAAAAAAAGAGGCAAACAAAAAACCTGGCTTCAGTGACTATTTGCTGGTTTTCTAGGGTATTAAACTAAATGCATTTTGTGGTGTTGGTCAGACAAAAATATTTGAACTTCTCCAGCTGGGTTCTGGACTATCTAGATGGATTTTTTTCATATTTATCAGCCAAACAATTAACCGAGTTATAGAGAAAAGTAATGCAGCAATGCAATTTGAATCACTGAACACCTCTCCCAAAGCCCAGAACACATGCACAATCAGTGTGACACATAACTTTTCAAGACCATGAAAAGAAGACTTTTGTTGGAAGACCAGCTTAATGTATGTGGGCCACAGTTCACTGATCAATGTCACAGACACGAAGAATCACTTTCAGCTTTTCAGTCTTTGTATTTCAGCGAGCAAGGACTATTCACTCCATGTCTGACTGCGAGGCCTGAAAACCTAAGAAGTGGTCATTCTTGGGACATCACTCCTTTTCAGAGAGGTCTCTTTCTGCTGTTGACCAGCAGGTCAATGATTTTCTAATATGGCCTTGCTGTTGTCATTTTAAAGGAGTACAGACTGAAAAGTAGGTCACCATTTCCTCTGCATTTCATTCTGCAACTCATCATCCTCCCACAAAAGCCACAGCCACCCCTGCGTACGAGATGACTAAAGCATCTCAGATCAAGTGAGCGATGACAAAAGACAGGGAAAAAAGAAAACCTTTCACTCCAGCATATCAGCGGAGTTACTTTGTTTACCTGTGTGGGCTTGTTACTCCATGGCAAGTACAGCACAGAAACAACATCAGGGCCAATAAAGAGCACTGGGAAGTTGTGCTTTATTCTGGCTGAGCAGCTTCCTCCTCACTGTCTTTTGAAATGTGTAATTAATGTGTGCAGAGTTAGTTTATACATAGGTTTATTTATCTGTTTTTCTGACTTGTGTATTAGTTTTTATTCCCCCTGGGTTCTCTGGAGGTTTGAATAATTGAAGTGATTTGTATTCTCTTACAGCAGTAAAGGAAGGGCCCCAAGGGAATGGTTGAGATTGAAAATACACAGGGCCTAAAGTTTATCTCCATCCGCCTCCTTAAACAACCCTATTACTGTTTAAATATCTTTTATGAGTTTTTAATATGGAGAGAAACAGGGAAGAGAAGCTAAAGGATAGTAACTGACATGTTTTCCCTGAGTCTGGATGAATAAAAGGAATGATAAACATTTGTTTTAAAAATAAATATACACTTTTTCCTTGAACCCTAAATATAGATATGGCTTTTTTTTGATGTAGTAAGCTCTACATCATCAAGCCTACAAGCCTCTTTCTGTACAGACGGTAAAATGTTGGCAGAGACAGTATTATTCAAATGTTGCTCGGAGCCTTGGCAGCATTTTGAAAGGTTAAACAGCACTTTAAATGTAGGCTGTCCAAATGTTAAAAGCACAAAAATATTGCCTGCTGCAGTATTCAACATGAAAAGCAGAAAAACAGACGAGTGTGCCCACATAAACGGGCACTGGGAAGAGAGCTGAGAGGAAACACAGTGATGGCCACTAATGTGGTACAGCCTCTGACAAAGGTAATCGGAGTACACCTCATGTTAATAAGACAGATGGTTCTTCAATGAAGAAGCTGGACAGGTGTGGAGTCCAGAGCATTGTTTTATACCACTTCAAAACAGCTGCATAAAGAAATGTATGTTGTAAAATGATGTTTCTGGTGAAGAACCATTTTTAAATGGAGCAGGCATGGCAGCAAGTATGAGGTGATTTATTCCTGGCATATGGCCAAAATAGTGCAGGTAGGGTGAAAAAGTTAACCAGATTAAACACCACAATACCTATAGGAACAATTTCAGAATATTAGTGTTGACCTACAATGATTTAATGGAC
Source organism: Monopterus albus (assembly GCF_001952655.1). Lineage (NCBI taxonomy): Eukaryota > Metazoa > Chordata > Actinopteri > Synbranchiformes > Synbranchidae > Monopterus > Monopterus albus. Next base: position 1,713,714 of record NW_018127991.1, read on the forward strand.
AAGGCCCTCGGCACTGAAATGGGCTGCCTCCTGCCTCCTAACTGAAAACTGATCCTGTTTGCCATCAAAGCTGCTCAACTCTGAAATTAAAATTTGTTCTTGTTTCAGCCATGCTATGCCTGCATGCGGTTACCACTCTATTTACCAGTTGTTGGCGATATTGGTAGTTTACTTTCTTGCTGCACAAGTGCTCCACAGGTTGACTGTATGCATATGAAATGGTATGGAAAATTTCCAGTTTGTACTGTAACTTGCATGAGTGTAGTTATATTTTAGCCTCAAATAACATAGGTGTGTTCATCTAATGTGACAAGCATTTCCACAACAACTTGCATCTCCAGGAGGAAGAAAAAAAAGCCACTCAGGAAATTATTCACTGAAATAATTTGTTATAAATGACACTGCCTGGACTTGCACATAATAGGCATCTGTGTCATGCAAAGGACGTAAACACCGTCTATTTGACCACTGTTTATTTTCAGTTTTAAGAATTTTGATGCTAAGTGCTATAAGCTATTTAGAGTTCTTATTTATTTTCTTGTATTTATTCTCCCTCTCTTTTTTTATGTGTGAGATTTTTGCTGTATTTCAGTGTTGCCAAAAAAAAAATCTTATTGTATTGAGCTGTGCACACAATGCCCTTCTTTGATAAACTTTGATAGCAGCACTACTGCTATTTCTTTAAATGTCAGCTGTTCAGGCTGGTGATCACCAGATGATACAAGATTTTGATCTAAAACCCCCTGTGGTCCAAAATGAATCCCTAGTGCACCCACAGTATTTACACACAAGTAACGGTCAATACTTGTGCTTGAACATGTCAGTAAAATGTATGAATGTAACACCCACTGCAGTCAGGACACTGACAGTGGCAGACAATAACCTCTTCACACCTGTCTGCAAAATGAGCTGGGTTGACAATGTAGCTGCTGTTGCATTGGTACATACAGACTTTTTTTTGGTCCACTGAAGCTTGGCTTAGGCATTGTGTGTGCCTGTGTAAAAACACAATAGTAATTCTAAAACTCAAAGTACTTTAAAAACACTTGTTGTAGTGATGTGAGCATACAATTTAACAAAAATGAATTTAAGACAAAAACACAGACAAGAGACAGACAAAATACACACTTTGGAAATGACTTCTTCCTTTGCTCTTTGTTCTTTTTCTATACAAAAATATACATCTCTCGAGTGGTCATGCGCCGGCTTGGGTGCTTGGCTTCACCTGATTTGTTGGGAGTCTGCCAATTGGAGTCCTCTGACTTGCTGAGACTCTCCTGGTTGGTTCCTTTCCACCATGGCTTGTCAGGGATGGGCGTGTGAAACTCCCGTGGAGGTGTGAACCCAATTCAAGAGCCAGTAAGCCAAAGCAATAGGACAGGTTTTAATGTCTTTCTATAAGATAGACAGAAACAGATGCAGGATCAGGCTGAGAGCAGTACTTAGTTTGATCAGAGGTTGAAATTTCCGGCAGGTCAGCAGTTAAGGCAAAGCAGAATCGTAGGTCGGTAGAACAGGCAGGGTTTCGATATCAGTATAACAGTCAGGCAAGAGGGAGGAGGCTGGATCACAGGTCAATGGAGCAGGCAGGGGTTCGGTACCAGGATAACAGTCACAAGAAAATAAAGCTGGAGAGTCTAAACAGGGCATAGAACAATCTGGCAACTCCCCACAGGGTGGGGAGCTGCTATATACTGTGGTGAGCAGGTAAGAGCGATTACGGTGAACCCAATGTGCATGATGAGATGAAGTTACCGGGAGTTAGGGTGAGCTGGGGACAGGAAGTGGTGCCAGAATAAAAGCAGGACCAGATGTGGACGGGGCAGGATCATGACAATGGCTGACATTTGAAACACTTTCATATAATCAATATGGAGGAATCACAGTTCAGGCACAGTCTAATCAACACACAGTTTCAACACTGAACAAGCACAAGAGAATGTTATATTCTCTGGAGAGAAAGTAAGGTCAACTTTGAATAAAGTAAGGATATAATCAAAATTGTTATTAGCACACTGTGGTAGGTTGACTCTCAGCGGCCAGGCATGTAGGAGACAGACTCGAACAAGATCTCAGGTTTTCTCAAATCAGTCCTTTATTTTGAACAAGTGCCAGCAAAGCACACATGCCAAACAAAATCATTAACAAACTAAATGGCTTAACTTCACATAACTGAAGAAAACTCAACTCAACTCAAAATAACGCAACGCAACTTACAGGCACGTGCACACCACTACACTTAGACTGCCATGCTACCAGCTGCTTCATCTCAGCTGATTAAGTAGCTCCTGGTACCAATCAACCCTATGACATCCTTAATGACATCAGAGAGCATACAAAATGAGGAAGTGATGAACCTAGTAAATACAAACATTTAACACACAGGTTAAGGCATTAGGAAACATACATAACTTAACCTAGGGACAAGTGGAGTGTTCTCATCCACTTTGTCACACACACAATCATAAAATGGAGAAATCAAAAACTTAATTTCCTACTCATGTTTTGGCACTATTTTAGACAAGACTTAACATTGCATAGGATTAGGCAGAGTTAAACTATGCATAATAAAAATATTTCTTATAATCTTTTGGAACAGTTTACACATTTTCTTTTTAAGATGACATTTTCAATGTTAGAAGATTTCCTGCAGTGGCCAAGTTGAAGTAGGTCCCAAGATCATTATCTATACCACTTATCTCAATGTCAGCTGGAGCCAATCCCAGCTGAGAGAGGCAGGGTACACCCTGGACAGGTTGCCAGCCTATCACAGAGCCAACAGAAAGAGACAGACAACTACACACACTCACATGGTCACCACAAACTGCATATCTTTGGAAAGTGGGTGGAAGCAGAAGTACCTGCAGAGAACCCACACAAGTACAGAGAGAACACATAAACTCTGCATAGAAAGGCCCTGGGGTGGTCTGGACTCAAACCCAGAACTTTCTTACTGTGAGGTGATAGCGCTAACCACTGCACCACCATGCTGCCCTGGAAATTATCAGCTTTACTGAAACATCTCTAATCTTCTGTTTAGGCATTCTACACAACTTTTGGTTAACATAATTTCACATTCTCAAATCTAAGAACATTTTCATTGTCATAGGGAGAGAGAGAGAGAGATACTAAGCCATGGTCTCTCCACATTCCAGTATGTCCTGTTCTTGCTCTGACCTGGGCCAACTGCTAGGCCCTTTTGTATGCAAATACATCATTGCATCATTGCCCCCTGTGCTTTGTGCTCTACCCTATATTCTCAAAGGCAGCTTCGTGTAGATGCACCCTTACACACATTTTCCTCTCCTCACCAGATTCGGACTTCAGAGACATGGTCTGCTGTAACCAGACATTGTAGCCAGGACCTCAAGCTCCCTTTCAAAGTGAATGGTGGAATATGCACACTTCTCACCTTAGACAATAACTTTGAATTAACTCAAACAAGTCCTACTCCCTTTCTTCCCTTATCTGCATTCCTTCTGAGGAAAACTAAGACACCAGGATCCTCTATTATTATTTTCTGACCTTTTTTATCTCCACAGGACACCCCTAGAATGCAGGCTCTCTCCTCAGAGCTTGTAACTGCCATAAAGAACTGTGGTGCATTCTCATCACAAAGAAATGTCCTAAACTTGCAAATACAGGCTAAAATACTCTTGATACTACAGATATTATCTATGATGTATGATTGGAAATTTCCTGCTGCTTTTAAGATGTTTAAACAATAGTTTAGGAAATTGTTTTTGACTTCTCTGTTTTAATGATTGTGATACTTATTTGCTTATGTTCCTTTTACCCACAATTAACTTTCCTTTCAGCCTTATGAATATACAATTTCTTACTTTGCTTGGATACCTAGGCTGTTAATCCTGTGTTTAAGGTTGATGTTCACATATTTTGCTCATATGTGTGTATTATGAAGTCCCAGCCAGTCAGAGGGCTCCAACTATTAAACTCCTGACAAATCAGATGAAGCCTAAGCTGGCACATAACTACTGAATACTGCTGCACTCAGAACATAATGAACAGATAATGAATTAAGAACATAAAGAATAAAATCTGAGCCTCAAAAGTGTGCCATTTATTTGTGTTTATTTGTGTTTTGTCTAAAACTCTTTTTCCTTCATCTTTTTTAAGCAACATAATAGTGATTTTTGTAAATTGGGGGGAAGCCGACCTGAAGTAAATTAGTGCCAAAATTCAAATCAGCTTAGTCAAAGTTTTGTAACAAAGAAACTTTTTAGTAAAGTTGAAAGCAAGTTTTATTTAAGCTGAATCATTTGTTAAGCTCTAAAGATGCCATCAGAACAATCCTGTGACAATCCGGTTCATTTAAACATGATTTTCCTTCAAGACTTTGCTAAAAGCCAGAAACACAGCATCCTGGAGGAAGGACCCCTGAAACTCAGGACCATCTCAGAACTCCAGATCCAGCCCAAAATGGCTTCGACCCAGCACTTCTCCTTCTCTGGCCACATGTACCTGCCAGCACATAAGTGTAACCTGGAAGACTGATCTCTCATGAAAACTGTGGTTATTACCGAATTAAATTTTCTAACCTTTTGAAATCAAAGTTATTTTTCCATACAGATTTATTAAGAAACCCCAGAATCTAGATCCAAAATCTAGCTCAATTTTAGACAATTTTTCCTCATCCTTTACCAATGCAGCAATTGACAATCTCTGTTACAAATGTACCCTTGCATAACATTTTTCATGCTGCTCTTCTTCTCTGTGTACATATGGTTAATACATTTATTTAACTTATAACTGGCTTCATTATGTCATCTTTGGTGTCTTTTTATTTGGACTAACTAGATCAATCAACTATAGAATTCATTACTTTCAGATCGAGACTGGATTAATTATTGAGATTAATGATTAAGGCTGAATAATAATATTTAAAACAAAATTTTGCCTAGTCCCCATGACTAGACTTGGTCCCTTAATTTAATGAGGTATTGAATATTAATATCCATGTAATAAAGTATAGTCATTTCTGTTAGTTATAGAGAGAGAAAGATAGAGTTTTGGAAAAGGTGGATATATGAGAACTTACTGTAGTACAAGGTGTACACCATCATGTTAATACATTCTGAATAATTCAAATGTGTTGTCATTCAGAGAAGGTATAATGTCTGATTATAGTCGACAGCTTCCTTTCACAATTGGATGATCCTGACTGTAGATGGGAACTATTCAGTGAAGTGTTGATTGAGCCTGGCATGGTTGACATTTTGGAAACAATATGAATGACCAGAGAGGGAAATAATAAAGAAAACAAATGTGTGCAAAGCATGAAGGCAGATGGAGGACTCCAGTTGTCATACAGTGGATGCAGCTGTGAGTAAATTACACTATGTAACTGCTGCTGGTTACAAGACCAGAGACTTTCTTTCTTCTATGCAGAAATGCTGGTCAGTGATATTAGCAGACTACTGGGTTTTGTCACTGTCTATCAAGGAATGGAGCACATAAATAGCAGGAGAAGAAAATACTAGGAGAGATGCTTCCTCTCATATATTTCCATGTCTTGACATCAGTGTCATCAGTTGGCCAGGATTCCACCCTGATCTTTAAAGGGGATGACAGGAGCTGGTTCCTGATATATTCCTCCCTCTAATGATGTATTCCGCCTCTCCTCCCGGTAACACCTGGCTGCACATAGAAGTGCGCTGCGTCTGTGGTCTACAAAATTTGTAAACATTATTGAACACAACCATGTGGGCCTTGTGCCTGGAGTTTAGACACAAGTTTAGTGCTGTACCCTATTTCAGGAAAATAGAGCCCTCAATCCAAATAATGTTTTTGAGATGACCACTGACTTTTGACATTTATTATTTGACACAGTGTAGTTTAAATCCCTGGTCACACCATAAAGGGTCACAGAAAAGGGCATCTTTACAGAACAGAACATACTGTAGTGATCCTTCACTTGGCATGTTATGATGTTCTAAATTGTTATGGTTCCTTGATGGGTGTGGAGCTTCAGGGGTTAAGAGGTGTGAGAGCGGGAGGGAGAGAAGAGTGGAGGGGATTTGAGCTACAGAGGGTGTTAGCAGGTTGTTAATCTTTTTTCTTGGTGTTGTTGGGCTGTTGTTTTGGCGTGGTTACGGCCAACAGTAACCGGTTGTGTGGAGTTAATAAAAAAGCGACTATTCGTCGGCACTCACAGTTGTCTTCCTTGTGTCCTGCGGGACGCTACAATACTAAGGCAGGAGTGTCAAATTCAAATGCACAATGGGCCAAAATTATAAAGTGGGACAAAGTTGCGGGTGAGATTCTATATTTATTGAAATATTGGATAAAATTGAGCCTGTTTTCCCTTCTCTCCAGATATATAATGATAAACCTTTTCATATGTAAACAAGTTGCTTAAACATTGAATTTGGAACAAGCAAAATTATAAACACATGAGAAATCAAATTTCAAATAAAAAACACATCAGTGGCATTCATGTCTTATTGTTATATAAATATTTGGCACACTACTGCAGCTAACATGCTAACCTGCTAGCTAATAAACAGTGCTAGCCAGTCACATAGTTATCAGAGATAGCTATCTTCATAACTGACATTTAGCTGACAGTTAGCATGCCAGCTAGCTTGACCACTTCCACTGTTAAATGTATCCTGTCTCTGATTTCTTTACTGCACTTGTTTATTGAGCTGCACTATAATGGTTTTTGTTGTTTCAGAATATTTGAGCTAGCTCAGCAGAGATCAACAGAGACTGAGATTAAACAGATTAGGCCCAAAAATCTGTCATTAGAGAACTCCACCTGTCATTTTTGTTGATTCAAATTGATGAATTACGAATTCATATAATGTGTTTCCTATATTGTAATTAAGATTTAGGACTGTTATAAAATATTAAGCCTAGCTTCCCGTCCAGTAATATACTTTATTCAACCATGTCAATATAGCTAAAATTCAAGAACACTAGACATAAGACTTTATTATTGTCACTGCTGGAAATATATATTAAAAAAAGAAGAAGAAAAAAGTTTGAAACCAATAAAGAGACTGCTTGAATAAAACCATTTTTCAGTGAGAAATCACATACATATACATAAAGCAAAAGGCTTGATACATTTTTAAAACGTATGAGCTGATTTTATTCCACAGAAGAGATCATCATGATGCCACCACCAATGAGTTATTTTTGGCATATAAAACAGATAGAAAATGAAACAGTTTGATACATCAGCCTAATCATAATCAATGACACAAACACTGACTTGATCATAAATAATAATCATCAGGAAATCGTTTGAAGTAATGATGTATAATGATAGTTAACACTGAATGAGAAGCACTTCTGTGGCAACAATTTCTCTGAACAGTGTAATTATGTATTAGTAAAACACGTCTGTACATGACAAATTATGCAAGGGACACTGTGGTTTTCTCAGTGAATTTGAAAAAGTGAAACTAATCCAGCTGCCTACTCAGTGTGAGGCCCACAGACTGTAAGGCTATCTATGATCAGCCTGTGTGATGACATGTGGGTCTGCTCTGTGCCAGTAAAGCAGCAGGGTGGATTTTTAAGCTGAGAATTATCTTGCCAAGATGCTTTAGGATCAGGGTAGAGCTTTTGTTACAAGTGACAGCACGCAAATAAACCAGCGCAGAGTACAAAGTGACAAAATGTTATATTGTAATCACTTAGACCCCCTTCACTCCAGCTACAAACAACGGGCTTGTCCACAAAATATGAATACATGAATTCCTCTAGGTTCTAAATGTTTAAGAATAGAATGCCAGTGTTCTTCTGTTATCTGTCATACTGGTAGTGGTGATTATTTCACTCCTACTGGCAGCTGTTGATTTTCACAGTCATAAAGAGTTCAGTGGCACTTTGGTGGGAATAAAGGAAAGCACTGGCAGGAAAAAAGCCACCGTGGTGAGTGACAGTGCTGTTTATTCAGGCTTGCTCTTCAGCTTCTGTACATTTTCTTTTACTGGCATCCACAACATAAAAGGAGGCCATGGGCAAAACCACAATAGGGATGAAGAAGAAAAAGAACAGAATGAGAACAAACTGAGAGCGGGTGATGCAGATGTCGAAGATTTGTCTTGATATGAGAAGAGAAGGGCTGCACCCTTCTTCTCTGCCATCCTTCTAGGATTTGTGCGAAGACCTGAAATGTATGAGCGCCTGATGAGATGAAGGCCCATTGGCAGAGGTAGGCTGGAGGTCAGTCTCAGTGGTAGACATCACATTGTTAAAGTTCAACCTTGCAAAAGCTAGTCAAACTGTCTGACCACTCTGTTCTCTCCCAGGCCCTGCCCTCCTCATCTATCATGACCAGCTGCCCACGCTCACTGCCATGATTCATCTCATAGTCTGTAGGAAAGAACATGGAGCGGCATCACTACCGGGGTAGTCTGAGAAGCCAGGAAAGAGGAAAAGGGAAAAATGAGAGGATAGATAAGAGACAAGAGGGATGTTTGATCCCGAGACAAAAATGACAAGTAACACTACTTTTCCTGAGGTCAGTCTGTCAATTAGCCTGGTTCTAGTATCCGTGAGAAAGGTGATAAAAGTTGAAAAAGGCATGAAGCAAAATGGCAGAGTGGAGGAAGAAGGCAAGAGACAGATAGGAGTGAGTCTGAAAATGAAGAACAGGAGCTACGTCATCTGCCTTGAATAGGAAGACTTGCCTGCTTTCTGTGAGAGCCTCACAAGCTGGAGGAGCAATTCTTCTTTTTCACCTAAACTTATGTCTTGTTCTCAGTGAGAATATCCTGTGATCTTTCTTGCTGTATCCTGTAAACACAGTGGCAGGAAAGGTGTCCTGTGTTAAATGGTCTTATACTTGTATAGCACTTTTTGATGCATTGCAGCACACTCAAAGTGCTTTCACACTTTTGGCCATTCACCGATTCACACTTCCAAGCACTCACACACCGATGATATCACCGGGAGCAACTAGTGCTTCGGTGTCTTGCTCAAGGACACTTTGACATGTGGACTGGAAAAGGCCAGGAATTGAACCACTAACTTTCCGGTGAGAAGACGACCTGTTCTACGTCCTGATCCGCAGCCACCCCTATGTACCACTATGTACACTCTGAGAGAAATATGAGCTAGCCAGAGGAAGGGGAGGGATTGTTCATATGGGGTTGTGATAAAAGCTGATGTTAATCTGTGCAGATCACAGGGAGGAAATGTAGCAGACAAAAAAAACCAACAAATACAGTACCTGTGGCATTCATACAAACTGGGGATTTACATAATGAAACTGCAGGACACACATCATTCCTCTAATACTGGTCAACACAAAACCTACTCAGCCTGTTGAGCCTACCAGATCCTGCTGCCCAATCCATCCCTTAGTCCTCCCAACTTTACAATTCATCCAGCAGCTGAATTACAGGGTGCATGTGCTCCCAACTAGGATATAAAGTTGGATTTGGGCCTATATCATATAATTTGTGCAATTTGCATTATGCTATGCTACTCTGCCATTATTGCAATTGAGGGCTGTCTATTGTTGGTGGATCAGAGAAACTATTTTGCATAGAGATACAGGCATCCCATGCAGTGATCTGTGCTGGGAGGGAAGCATGAAAAAAATGCTAGTTCAGAACAACTGCGATTAGATTAAGAAATCCAATTTTGACATAAAGGCAAAACCATCCGAAAACAGATGGAACGCCTGTGAAATCCTTGCCTATCACTCAAGTCAAAAACAAGATTATCTCCAACAGCGGAGGAGAGAAAGTGGTCCCTCGTTTGTTATTTTTCAGTAACTCTCTCTCAATCCGATAAAACGAGATTCTCTCTGACTCAAATACCAACCGGAGATGATGTCAGGCAAGAGCAATCATTCTTTGGCTCCAACAGACGTGTGCGAATGACTAATGATCCTATCATACTGACGCTTAAAAGAAATGAAGAGGATATTGAAATAACAAAGTGGAGATAGTCCAGCTCTTTTGTGAGGCGTGTGTTTTATCTACCCTCCATACATCAAGCAAATGTTGTGAGACACTATTTATGCTTTGACTCAGTTAGTTGGGACACAGCCCACACGCTGAGAGATATGTCAGTTCTAAACATCACAATTAAATCCTCTGACTATAAAACTATACATTTTGTTATTTCACACCCTGAGTCCATTCACCAGCTCTAACTACTGCCATGAGATTAGAGGAACATATAACACTTTCAGCAAAAAAAAAAAAATCAAGGAATGAAGAACAACAGGCTAGATTTACTGAGTAAAAGGGAAACTGCTGCCAAGTTTCTATGCCAAGTCCACAGTTAGACTAGTGGAGGAATACGATTCAGACACTGAAACAAAGAGGGGAGAGAGATATATAGCAACATTTTCTATAAGAGCACAGATACGAATTTCCACAGGCCAAAAGTAGAAAACAACAGCAAATCTCAGAAAACAATACTACCAAGTGAAACTGAATATAAAGTTAAACTTCTCTTAGAGCTTGATGGAAATGATAAAAATGGAGATTCTGTGAAACCAAATACAGACTGTTGTTAGGACCACCCATTCTCTTGGAGAACCAAGCAAGAACTTTGCAGAAATACACAACAGAACTAAATATAGACACTATCTCTCATACAGATGTGAGAAAGCTGATCACAAAACCAAAAGCCTGCAGTCAGAAAGAATTCAAATGGGCTTCAAACACAAGAAATACAAGAACACTGCATTGAGACACTGCACACATAAAAACAGTGTGAAATGTAAGAAAATATAGCCACTCACACAATATAGTGTCAGGTTTGCCATGTAAGGACGACAAACGGTGTTGTGTGGTGGACTCAATTATAAGACCAGACGAACGATATAACAGAAGATTTTTTACTAGGAACAACCAGGTAAACGATACAAAGTCCGAGAAGCTAAATCAGGTCAATCAAACAATCCAGGGTCGGCGCCGGTAGACAGGAATAGCCAGGAGATCCAGATTCGGGTAGTCAAGGGAAATAGCTCAGAGGTCGGTATACTGCAGGCAATCAGAACTAGAAGGGCACAGGCAAAAAACGGTAGTCAAACAAAACAGTATCGGAGGTCAGAAACGGAGAATCAGGCAAGATATGAATGCTGGAAAGTCAGAGCTGGGGTCTAGAACAATCTGGCAGCGTCCTGTGGGAGGACGCTGCCTAAAAGGAAACGAAAAACAGGTGCAAACAATAAGGAACAGGTGAACTAATGATGATTAAATAAAAGGGCCAAAACTGAGGTGAAACAAAACAGGAAGTGATGTGAAAATAAAAGCCTGACCGGAAACAGCGGAACCGAATCATGACATATAGTCAGAGAATGTGTGCCTTTACGGGGACCGAAACATGTTAACACACACACATTGTGGGGACCTGGCATTTCCTTGTGGGGACCAGCCTCTGGTCCCCACAAGGAAATCATTGAATTTCAGGGTGGCAACATGGTTTAAGGTTAGGGTGAGGTAAGGTGTTAGGTTAAGTATTAGGGTCAGGTATTAGGGTTAGGTGTTAGGCAAGTAGTGGTTATGGTTAGGATAAATCTACAGGAAAAGAATGTAAGCCAATGTAAAGTCCCCACAAGGAATGAAAACATAGTGTGTGTGTGACCTATTCTGTGGTAGTTAGTTACACTGTCAAATCACATGTTTAAAAACCCATTCAGACATGTACTCATTTTTTCTGACAGCATCTGACTGCCTCTGCTTTGTGTCTGAATGAGCATCCTGGTCATGATGGCAATCATACTAGGTGAGTCCTAGTAACATTTATGTTTGACTTTCAAAACGGCACAAGTCCAAATTGCATAGTCACATTAAGGGATAGGCACAGATGGGATTACTACGTATTGGTGTTGGTCATGTGGAGTATTGTGGGTCTATCGCTCATGACTGTCTGCAAATGTTTCTCGTGTATCTTTGTAAGTAGGAAGTGCTTTCCAGCCAAATAATACTTCAAAAATAAAGACTGATTGACCAACTTTTTCTACCTTGTATTGTCACCTCTATCTGTAGCTCTAGTGTGCCTAAATGCCATTTTATTCACAATTTCCTGATTACAGTATGTTGATAAAATAAAATAAAAATCCAATCATAGAGCATGAACGCGACATAATAATTGAGGGATTCACTACAATCAAAGGACAAATTTGTTTTAACAGTGCTTCATGCTGAAAGGTATAAAAATTAGCTTCAGTGTTCTGCTTCACCTTCCATGTACTGAGATTTTCAAAAGATCAGCAACTAGGATATGACATTCACACTGGTAAACTTCATTTCTCTATCTCAGAAAGTGTAACAAAATGCTCAGCCTAAAACTTCTTTCAACTGTGTCTAATCAATGCAGAATTAAGTCAAAGGAAGAAGTAAATCTGGCAGTCCACTGATCTCTAAGCTATAGGGACTTCATCCCCTTTATCAAAAATATTCCTGCATGGTTAGAGGAACAGGTTGCCAGTTCTTGGAAATGTGAGGTCTTTGATCAGTCAATCCACAGAACTCTCAGCAGTTGTGAAATATGGCTTTATATAGTGAAGACTTCTATTTTTCCAGACCTACAGTCAATCACAGCACATAAAGAAATCTAACATGACAGCCAATGGAATACAGCTAGAAATGTTAATTTAACTCTCGAGTATAAAGCATGCTTTAACAAATGGATAGAAGGAAAAATGGATGAAGTGACCATGATAATTAGTTATCCATTAAATGACACTGAAAATCCAGTTTAGCACAATTTGCAGTAATAGGCATTAAAACTCATGTTTACCCTATTAAAATAATTTAGAGTAGTTTGTCAGATTAATAGTATGGATGTAACAATATGTGTAATTTCATAATATTGTGAAAAATCTTGTGATGGTGTCTACAAGGATATTACATATGGTTCTTTCTGTAGTATAACTGCATTTTAGAATTTAATATGAGCACAGTGTCTACAGCACTGCCTAAGTACAGCTAGCTAGCTAGCTGGTATGTTAGTGGGCCATAGATTGACCACATTGTTAAAAGCCAGATGGTTATTTTCTCATCAGAAAAACTATGAAAACTATATAAAATGGCATAATAACAGTCATAGGATGAAATTGATAACAGCTTTGCACCTGCCCTGCCAGGGTAGCATCATGCTGTGTCACTGTGACAACCAACTACACTGAGAGGAACTATCTGCAGTGGAAAACAAAGCACCTGGTACCAAAAGCAAGCAGAGTTGAGTAGAGCTGAGCTGAAAGAGTTCAACTCTGCTAGAAATTGAGCTGCTGTAGAAGAAAAGTCAGTTTGTTACCCAAAGAATCATCTATCCATCCAACAGATGTTGAAATCCATCCAACAGATGTGAATATGTGAAAAGCTTGATCTGTTGGTGGTTCTACCTGAAAAGTCACCGAGGTCACAGGATTGATCCCCCAGATAACAGGGCTGGGCAATTCATTGTAATTTATTTTCAATAGCAAGTTTGGCTCCCAACAATTATGAAAACCAAGTATTCGAGATAAAATGATTATTGTGCCGCACTCTGTTTCACAATGATGTTGTTGTTTGGTCTTGTCTTATATATCTAGCACCACCCCCTCAGTGATCTACAGTGTGAGCATGTTTTGCTCACATCTGGTGAAGTAAAACATTTCTTGATGTAACCCACCTATAAGGTAGTTCAATTAACTCACAGTAACTATAACTGATGAATCTTAAATCACATTCTTGGTGATGGTCCTGATGTTGGATGTCCACTTCAGGTCCTGGGAGACAGTGGAGCCAAGGAACTTGTAGGACTTTACTGCTGATACAGTGCTGCCAAGTATAACGAGGGGGGCTAAGGCGGGGGAGTTCTTCCTGAAGTCCACTGTCATCTCCACTGTTTTGAGCGCATTCAGCTCCAGGTTGTTGTGGCTACACCACAGGACCAGCTGCTCAACCTCCCATCTGTAGCCTGACTCGTCACAGTCTCGGATGAGACCAATGACCGTTGTGTCATCAGCAAACTTTAGGAGCTTGACAGAGGGGTCCTTCGAGATGCAGTCGTTGGCGTAGAATGAAAACAGCAGAGGGGAGAGCACACACCCCTGGGGGGCACCTGTGCTTATTGTCCGGGTGCTGGATGTGGTTTTCCCCAGCCTCACTTGCTGCTTCCTGTCTGTCAGAAAGCTAGTAATCCACTGACAGGTGGGGGCAGGCACAGTGAGCTGGGTCAGTTTGGAGTGGAGGATGATGGTGTTGAATGCTGAGCTGAAGTCCACAAAGAGGGCCTGTGCATAGGTTCCTGGGAAGTCCAGGTGTTGCAGGATGTAATGCAGTGCCATGTTCACTGCATCGTCCCGTGACCTGTTTGCCCAGTAGGCAAACTGCAGGGGGTCTAGGAGGGGGTCTACAATGTCCTTCAGGTGGGCCAACACCAGTCTTTCAAAGCACTTCATAACTACAAATGTCAGGGCGACAGGTCTGTAAGTCATTCAGTCTACTGATGGAGGTTTTCTTGGCGACTGGAATGATGGTGGAGCATTTGAAGCAGGAGGGGACTTCACACACCTCCAGTGACCTGTTGAAGATGAGTGTGAAGATGAGGGCTAGCTGATCAGCACACGCTTTCAAGCAGGAGGGGGGGTCACACCAAGCTTTTAGCTTTTCAGAGTAGCTCCTCTTTGCTGCTCTGATCTCCCTTGTCAGTGTGTTCCTTGCCTTGCTGTACAGAGTCCTGTCCCCACTTCTGTAAGCCTCCTCTTTGGCACGACGACGGGAAAACACCAACCAACGCCAGACGCTGACATACAACTACCGCTGGCTCCGATGTTGTACCTGATACTTTTAACCATGCTAACTCTAAGAGACGAAGCAGTCCAAGTAACTTCAAAACAGTGCTGATTTATTCAATGAACACAGGTAAAAATTAACATTACACGCTCAGGTATCTTGCTCCTCCAACATGCACGCAGGCAGCTGAAAGATGAAAGACCCTGAACCACAACAGGCCTATACATTATATCACTTCGGGCTATTCTACACAGAAAGATGCCAAACCGTGATGTCTCCCGGTGCCACCTTTGCAGCTGGCCAGAACAGTAGTCAAAACATGAAGAAAATCAATGTGTGATTGTCTGGTGATTGTGGTGTGTAACTAAAAACATTCTAACACGACCTCTAGTGACATGTCATGACATTAATGGGATCAGAGAGACAAAGCTCCCGCAGAAAATCCGTTCTCTGAACCCTGAGTTATATTTTCTGGTTACATTTATCTTCTTGGGCTATGTCTGCTGTGTACATAGGTACAACATGTCACGCTTCGTAATCCTATTCGGTATTTGGCGTTAGCAGGTCAACCTCTGCCGACGCCTGCTTGCTGAAATGTGATCTAAACCAGGTGTGTGCGTGTTGTGATTTTCAGGTTGGCAACTAATCAATGAATGCTGAACAATTGGTTGTCTGTGCTGCAGACCCCCTATCTGTGTAGACCATTACAGAAAAAAGCAGGACCTGGTGAGTATGCTAAATGGGCCAAGTGGTCAACTCAGGTTATAGGCCCCCTGTCTCTGCAAGATTCAACATGCTAAGCGGGCCTATGTGAAGATGCAACTGGGCAAAAGGTCTTTGCTAAAATGTAAAATAGGCCATCTGCTTACTTGAACGTACAGACATCATGTCTCCACAAATGTTACAGCATACAGTTCCAAAGTTTCAACTCAGTAGAATTTGGCAGTCATCAATACAATTTTAATATATATAAGGCCACTTTCAGCTTTTCCCATCTGGGGTCGCCACAGCGAATCGTCACACTGATGACTCTCATGTTGACATTTGGCACATGTTTTACGCCGGATGCCTTTCCTGATGCAACCCTGATATGAACCTGGGGCGCAGCGGCGAGAGCGCTGCACCTTAACAACTAGCCTACCAGGGACAGTTTTAATATAAATAAGCAAGGAAAAATAAAGGTATGAAAAGTAACTAAAGGAAACTAAAGTTATGAAAAGTAACTAAAACTTATAAAGTAACTAGAGCCTATAAGATTCAAATCTTATAGATGCCTGGTTGCGACAAACTGTACAAAAAGCCTCAAGCCAGTATTAGTTGACTAATGAGTACATTTAGTAAAATGCTAGAAGGCTCTGGTTACTGCTAATGTGACATAAAGCATTAATGTTTCACAATGATCTGATTACTCCCAAAATGAAAGGTGAAATCATCCATGCTAGGTTGCTAATGTTACCAAAAGAAATACTTTAGCTTTAGATGCAAATGCATCAAAAAGGAAGAACACCATATCTGAAACAAATTTGAGTCCCTTGGCTGCTTTTAACAATCCCAAATGTCAATAAAATAAAATAAGATATTGTTAACCCTATTTTTTTTACTTCTTTGTTACACTCTATTGAAAAAAGATATGGCCTCTTCCAAGATGATGGGCTCAAAAGTAAAATAAATACAAAATAAACAAATTCATAAAAGATCCAAATGTGCAAGGGACTATGTGCAGCATGGAGAAGCATGCTCCAGCCTCCAGGCTGCTGTTTGAAACCACTATGTTTAGTGGTTAACTTGCATAGACAAGAAAAACCTGA
Organism: Monopterus albus; assembly: GCF_001952655.1. Taxonomy (NCBI): domain Eukaryota; kingdom Metazoa; phylum Chordata; class Actinopteri; order Synbranchiformes; family Synbranchidae; genus Monopterus; species Monopterus albus. The sequence continues at coordinate 1,730,242 of NW_018127991.1, forward strand.
AAAATATACATTTCTCCTTTCTGGGTATACACAAGACATGATTTACAGTATATAACAGATCTGAATGCACTAGCAGAAAAAAGGAATTTAATATCAGTTGGATTTTATTCTAAACCACGGTAGGAAGAAGGAAGTACACTGAAAGGAAAACTGTATACACCAAACAGCTCAGTCTCATTTATGTATCTAAATTTAACTAGCTCTATGTGGCTATCAATAGAGGAGCAATAAAAACAGGTTGGAGTAATATACTTCTAGATGAACTGTAAAATTAAAAGAAAACAAAACAAACAAAACATAATAAAATTGTAGCTAAAAATGAATCGATACTGTTTGTCCTGTTTGTTTTCCTGTTGGGAACTGTAATTAAGAGTGTCTGGTATGTGGCTGTTTACTGTGCCGCTTTGGCCTGCCCTCAGCACTGAGCCATCGTTCGCTTTCACATCCTGTCACTGAACACTTATGCTATGGTCCAGAGAGGATGAAAGAGGGCCTGACTCTAATTGAATGTGATTAACACTAACTGGAAACAAAACAGCATGTAATAAATGCCCATTTTAAAGAGGAAAACCTACATGACAGAATGAGGGCAATGAATTAGATATACAGTAGAGAAGGCTGTCTGAGTGTAAAGAATAATCTGTGCACTGCTGGTTTAAAAATACATTTAAATAGTTGTTAAATGCTACACTTTAGAAAAAGTTTCTGAAAGAAACTAACTGCATTTGATGTAACAGGCCAAAATTAATTGACTATGTGTAGCTGTGGTTACAGAAGTTGGAAAAAAAGAACTTAATATTAAAATGTATGAGCTATAACACAGGTGGCTGGTGTTACATGCACAAAGCACTTTAAATAATATCTGTAGTAATATTTCAATCTGAAAACATTAATAACTTGACATAAAAATAATCTGCAGTTTTAAAATCTGCAGCTTCTGTTCTCTATCAAGCAAAAAATAAAAACTAAATATTCTCTAGTTGTAACTTCTCAAATGTTAAGGATTTCTTGCTCTGTTCTATGTCATTATAAATGTACTGTCTACTGTTTTAATGAATACACTGCAAATACAGAAGACAACACATAAATCATATGCGTTTTTTGTGCCTGCGTGGGTTCTCTACAGGTACTCCGGCTTCCTCCCAACCTCCAAAGACATGCAGCTTAGGTTGATTGGTGACTCTAAATTACCCGTAGGAGTGAGTGTGAGTGTGTGTGGGTGTTTGTCTCTAAGTGTCAGCCTTGTGATAGACTGGCAACCTGTCCAGGGTGGACCCTGCCTCTTGCCCAGTGTCAGCTGATATATATCATTAATTGCAAATCAAAACCTTAATAAAAAATAGCATGTATTTCTATTCAGTTTTATGATTATATTATACCACTGCACTGACATTTCAATCTAGGTGCCACTATTTAATTTGTAATATGAGTGACTTTTATTCAGTCCTTCATTTGCTTTAATTTTATATAGAATTCCATCCACCCATGAATGGTGTAATACAACAAATGAGCCTGATCATACAAATTCTCAAGAGGACAAAGAGGTTTAAGAAAAAAAGCCTACAGTACCTTCACAATGACATCCGGAGGCCATCTGCCCTTCATGAGAGGGTGATTTTCAAAGCAAAAGACCTTGATATGAGGACTTTGAGGGTTGGTAGTAAAATCCCACAGGAACAGTTATCCTCTTGTAACATTTTCAGTGCTGCTGTACGCTTGCATTACTGCTACAGGAATTGATACTTCTTGTCAATGAAGCAACTCAATCCCAGTTTCATGTGCAGGCTAGTCAGTTCTTTCATGGGAATTTTGGTATTACTGGAAAGGAATTCCACCTTGTGGATGAGGGTAACTTTCTGTGACAGACATCTTCTGACACAACTGTACATCAGCTTGCCTTGGTCCAGGCAGCTGTGCATTTTGCAGTACTGTTCCTATATTTCCAATGATGTCTGCACTGGACACCACCGGTGATAATTAGGTTGACTGTACATGATGCACATCTCTAATGAAAAAAATGACCATGAGTATCAGTGGAGCAGGTTTCTGTGAGAACCCGTACATGTACTCTTACTCTTGGACGAGTAAATCCCAGCTTCGAACATGCCACCAATGTAGGCGTGGCGCTCGTTGAAGCCTGTGTGGATGATGGCATTGAGGAATGGAGACCCTGGGAGGAACCACACAGCACCATCAATAAACACTGCTTGTACTAATATTACTACAACTACTACTGCTACCACTACTGCTGTCACTATTTTATTTAATGTACTACTGCAGCTAGGGCCTCACAGCGAGAAGGTTCCGGGTTCGGGCCCCACCCGGGACCTTTCTGTGTTTGCATGTGTAACCTGTAACCATCAAAGACTCGTATGCTCTCCCTAATGTAGAGGAGGCTTTCTCAGCTCTCACCGGATCGAGGTGGTTCTCAGTCCTCGACCTCAAAAGCGGGTACTACCAGATCGAGGTTGACAAGAAGGACAAACACAAAACAGCCTTTGTATGTCCTATGAGTTTCTGGGAGTTTAATCGAATGCCCCAGGGCATAACCAATGCTGCCAGCACGTTTCAGAGGCTGATGAAGAAGTGCATGGGGGACATTAATCTTAAGGAAGTCCTAGTATTTTTAGATGACCTTATAGTGTTCTCCGAAACCCTCGAACAACATGAAACACGCCTTCTCCATGTACTCGGTCGCCTCAGGGAATACGGTCTGAAACTGTCTCTCAAAAAGTGTAGTTTTTTTCAGTCTTCGGTAAGGTACTTAGGTCACATTGTCTCCCAACATGGCATAGAAACACCCCAAAAAAGTTGCAGCACTCAAAACATGGCCAAGTCCCAGAAACCTTAAGGAGCTGCGTTCCTTCCTAGGTTTCACTGGGTATTATAGGCGGTTTATTAAAGACTTCTCTAAAATAGTGAAGCCACTTACAAACCTAACCGCCAGATACCCGCCGCTGAGGAAGAGCCAAAGCTCTAAGCCAAACCGTGACCAATACTTTCAACAAAAAGCCCCTTTTGGGGAGAGATGGGATGAAAGTTGCCAACAAGCTTTCGAAACAATCATAGACAAACTCACCACAGCCCCCGTGTTAGGGTTTGCCAACATCAAGCTTCCCTACGTGCTCCACACAGATGCTAGCACAACAGGGCTAGGGGCAGCCTTGTATCAAGAGCAGGGGGGAGAGATGCGCGTAATTGTGTATGCAAGTAGAGGTCTGTCTAAAAGCGAATCATGTTACCCTGCTCACAAGCTTGAGTTTTTAGCTCTCAAGTGGGCTGTAACAGAAAAGTTTTGTGACTATTTGTATGGCGGTCCCTTTACAGTCATAACAGACAGTAATCCTTTGACATATATCTTGACCACAGCTAAGTTGTCCGCCCTGTCTTCCTTCGAGTTTCAGCTTCAGTACAGAGCAGGCAAACAAAATATGGACGCAGACGGGTTGTCCCGCCGTCCCCATCCTGAGCCAGTAAATGACCTTGTCTCCCTGAAAGAACAAGAACGTATCTGCCAGGTTGTCAAACGCCACTTACCTGGTACGGACCCTTTCACTCATGTCCCTCCAAATGATGTCAGTGCTATCTGTGAAAAACACCTAGTCCTTCAGTCTCTTGACACAGATAACAGTGCTCCTACCTGCCCCCTAGTAACATCTTTGTCCATGTCTGCCCAAGCTATTCCTGACAGTTACGATCAGTGTAACGGTCTCCCAGTCATCCCAAGTATTTCGGAGGAAGAGTTAAGACAAAGCCAGAGAGATGACCCTGCAATAAATGAGGTAATCCATCAGCTCGAAACAGGGGAATCATCTCCCCCTACTGTACGCAAAGAAATCACAGAACTCCCCATTCTTCAGCGTGAAATAGCCAAGCTTGAGTTGCAGAATGGGATCCTGTATAGAAAAAGGCAAGCTGGTGAAGAAACTCAGTATCAACTTGTTCTTCCTGAAAACCTAAGACACATGGTTTTAAAACACCTTCACGATGACATGGGCCACCTTGGGACGGACCGAACTCTTGACCTCACGCGAACCAGATTCTTCTGGCCTATAATGGCCTCAGAGGTTGAACAGAAAATCAAAAGTTGTCCCAGATACGTTTGCAGAAAAACACACACATCATGTGCTGGTAAGAAATGTCAGGCTCAGAGGAAAAAACAACTTGGCCGATAAGTGGGAATCCACTGTCTATGTGGTGGTGAGTCAAAGAGACAACCTACCTGTGTATACAGTCAGGCCTGAATGCCAAAGAACTCTTCACAGAGACCTTTTGTTACCCTGTGGGTTCCTGCCGACTGTCTCTGAAACTCCTCCCGCAGTACAAACCAAGCCTCACAGGCCAAGTACACGCCAACACCCAACAACGGAACCTGAGTTTGAATGCAACTCTGAGGAAAATGAAAGCTGCCCCCTCTATTATTCCCCAGATCCCCCCAGAGAGATCTCAAGGTCTACTGAGGAATACAGAGTAGTCCTTTCTCCCAGAGCCTACTCCAGTCCTGCTGACATTCAGCCCAAATCAGGTGATGTAACAGTCCCTGAACAAGTGACAATCCCTGATAATGCTTCAGAGGACTTAAACGAACCGGAACTTGAAAACCTACCTGATTATGACAATCCAGCTGATCGTGGAAACTTACTGGATTATGGAAATGAAACTGGACATGAAAATGTACCTGGAACAGACATTTTCCCTGGATTGGACAAAGAACCTGAAATGGAAAACTTACCTGCAAAGGAAGGAGAACAAAAAGTAACAACAAATGAGGAAACTGAAACCATTGAAAAAAAGGCAAATGACACTGAAATAATCAGAAATAACACTGTTGATAATGATACAAGAGGAAATTATTCTGACACAGAGCAAACTGTCAGACGATCTACCAGAGAAAGGAAGGCGCCCAAACAGTTAACCTACCCTCAATTGGATAACCCTCTCATTAGCATAGTTCAGTCCCTATTCCAGAGCTTAAGTGAAGCTGTCACTGGTTCTATCCAAGTACATGAAATCAAAGTAGTCTAACTATGCAGTATGCAAAGGGACTTGCATAGACTTAAGTGGGGAGGGTGTAACCTGGGTTAACAGAGCCCCGGTTGAATAAAGGCCTGATAGTAAAAGTGGCTTTGAATACAAACGAGAAGGTCAGTGGATAAATGTGCATTAAAAAACCACTATAATGCTATTTATTATTTCATGGTGTTATATTTTATTTGGGTTAAAAAACATGTTAAAAAGTGTAAATTCATTGGGTTCCATTGTAATTTGTTTTGAAATAGATGTCATCTAGACCTTTATTTTGAAAAGGCAGGCTGCTGCCAAGAGCCATGTGACTAGTAACAGCCAACCATATCGCTGTGACCTCTCTGGTTCAAGAAGAGGAAGATGTAGAGGCAGGTGTGCCTTTAGCTGTTATAGAAGCTGTCTAAATGCTATGTTTCATATCCTGAAAAATAAGTATTTTTGGTTATCCAACCTGTTGCTGTTACAGAGGTTTTTTTTTTTTTACATTGCTGAACAGGACTTGGCCTTAAGATTGGGTCGAATGGTTGTGAGCTGGAACGAGAGTTTAACGACACTTGTGTGGAACGAGATGGCGAGCCTCCCAGATCTTATGAACTGTGCATATGCAAGAAACTAAACGCTCTCTGCTAGACTGGATCTGGATCTCACCCAATCTGGTAGGATTTACCAATTGGGTTGAATGATTGTGAGCTGGAGCGAGAGTTTAACGACACTTGTGTGGAACGAGATGGCGAGCCTCCCACGACGGATTTTATGAGCTGTGCATACGCAAGAAGCTAAACGCTCTCTGCTAGACTGGATCCGGATCTCACCCAATCTGGTAGAAGGGTGTGTGCACACCCTCGTGAGTGGTACACATGTTCTCTCTATGCTTGTGTGGGATCTCTCCGGGTACTCCGGCTTCCTCCCACAGTCCAAAGACATGCAGCTTAGGTTGATTGGTGTCTCTAAATTGCCCATAGGAGTGTGTGTGCACGTGTGTGGTTGTTCGTTTGTGTATTGGCCCTGTGATGGATTGGCGACCTGTCCAGGGTGTACCCCGCCTTCGCCCAATTGCCAGCCGGGACTGACCCCCCCCCTCTTTCAGGGACTAAGCGGTAGAAAATGAATGAATGAATACTACTGCAGCTTGCTCAAAACAGATGATGGTACTTCTGGTACTCACTCTGCTTCTATTAATGCTACTAGGGTTTTCAGTACTACCACTATTTTGCTATATTATTCCTACTACTGTTTCTAGTATTAGTTCCTTATACTACTACATATTACTATCATTGGTACATTTGCTCTTCCTACTACTTCAACGGTTTGTACCATTACAGGTACTGAAAAAAAAATCTGTAAAAGTGACATCATCTCTGTATTCTTCATCCTGTTCAGAATTTGACTGAACATGCAATGCACTGTAAGTGGCTATGACTTTGGCAATCCATAAGATGAATAAATCAGCTTTATCTCTGCTGCAGTAACATTGTATGTGTTCTGGTTCTGATTCTTCTACAGGCCGTGTCGGCCAGGTTCTCCTCCTAAGTGCAAGCGCTGATCCATTGAAAAGTTATACTCAACAAAAGCTGTTAGCGTTGGCTGTCCAGATGTCAGCTGTGGTGGAAACAGAGTGCACCTCTCCAAGTGTGGCCTTCAAAGTAGATTCCATCACTACTTATTCTCTCTCCATGTAGCAGGCTAATATCTGTATGGCAACTTGTCATTGCTCTTTGTAGGTCTTTTATCTATAATGCATCAAAATGAGGGTCACCAGGGGAAATGGGTAATACCTCCTCCACAGTACACCCAATGACAAGCTTCTTCAGATCTTCTCCACCTAACATCTGTCCATCAGCGTATCCTACTTTGAAGTCCACTTTCTGCTGTCTGGCCAAAGTGCATTCATCTCTGGCAGCAGAGGCCTCTGTGCCGACAAGTTTCACATGCTTTAAAAAAGTAAATGTCTATTTCATGGTTATAAAGATTTTGATGCCCAAATAGTTTATTATGGACAATGCATTAACATATTTTGTATCTTTGACTGGGATAAACTGAAAACAATGACAATACTCGCAGTTGGTGAAAACATGTTTCTCACTCTCATCTTTCATCCTTCCTTTAGCTTTTTGGCGAGTAGCTGATTTGAACCTGTCCACATACACGTGTCATAAGATAGTCCTCCTACAGTAGGATAAAAGTAATATTGCATTCAGACTACACAGTAGTGCAGTGTTATTTCTAGTAGTAACTTTAATACTATTACATTCCTAGAAATTGTCACCCTCAGTGTTCACTGCAGGTTATGCAGCTCACTTATAGCTTTTTCATAACAGTGGCAGCATGTAATTTAGGATGAACACATCAGTGTGTGGTAGTATGGTCTGTGGTGCTCTGCTTTATTATAATTTTACCCAAAAACCCAGCAAGTGAAGAAAGTAAAAGAACTCAACAGAAAGCAAGTGAAGACATATATAGAAGGAGGCGGAAAAGGAGAAAGCAGGTGATGTGAGGGAACAGCGTCTAAGTGGAGGGGAGGAGTAGAGGAGGAAGAGAGTGAGAGAACAGGAGAAGCTGGGGACCTGACACATCTGGTTACAGTAAAAAAATTTAAAAAAAGAGTGAGGAGAGGGAGCCGATCTACAGTAAAAGTCTTGTCTCTTTCTTAAATAGAGCATGAAGACCACACACTCGCTGAGTGGGACTCGCCTGTTGCGGGCAAACTGGGCCGTGATTGCATAGTTTATGGCTGAGGCATGATGGGTAAAGATTAAAGATGGCTGCCCTGAGGGCATACAGCAATACCATTACTCTTGATGGATTCTTTCTTCGCACACATATTCTCTACAGACGTCACATAGGCCACAGAGGCTTGACTAAAACATGGTGTGATGATGGGATCAGGAGAGGCAGGGGATGGATGCTCAGCAGCTTCACCAAACCTCCTGTTCCCTTCTCTTGTCCTCATCTGTGCTCCACACTGCTCTGCACATAACACAGTCTATAAGATAATGCTCAGTGCTTACAAGAGCTGAAAATTGCCAGGATGTATGTATGAGAATGTATATAGAACAAAATGTCATTGTTGATTTTTGATTTTTTTAAATTCATCTTTCTCAAGACCAATAGTTTGTAAAATTTGAGAGCAATTATGTACAAGGCTAATCCTCACCACTTTGATTTAAAATAAAAATATATTGTTTTAGTTTTCCTTTGAATTATTACTCTGTGATTTAACAAACAATTTTCTTGTCGTTGTGAAATCCTCCTTATACCATACATCCATGATCAAATAAAACATTAAAATAATGTTTCTATGCTCTGTTGCCAGTTGATAGAATGACAATGCTAAAACATAACAGGCTCATTTAAGTTTAAGTTTAGATTTGTTCTTAGTTTTTACACTTTTTCTATTATATTTGTGCATAATGTATAAAATTTGCATGTGATTTGTGAAGGCAGCAGCTAATTATACAATCAGTGACCAGGAACTCATCATGTTGTGATGGAACAAGCTCATAACAAAGCTTTATTTTCTACAAATTGAATGGTGGTGAAATAGTATTACTCTTTTTGTTAAAGAAAGTTGTTTATTTACAGTACATGTTAGACATAAAAGATGTGGAATGACAAAATACACATAATATAATACACAACATCATATATATGGTCGAAAGAGAGTATATATGTCGTTCAGACAGTATATTCTCTGAATATATTTACCTGGCCCTCCCATAAGTCCATATTTTATTCATAAATTTTATTTTTATTTAACTTTTATTTAACTAGGTAAAATCCCACTGGGGTTACCGACCTCTTTTCTATGTCAGACCTGATCAAGATGGCAGAACACATTTTCAGTGTTAGGATGATTTTCATTTTTAGATAGAAATGAATATAATTAGTTAGGGTTTTCATTATATAGCATACATAAGTTTATATATTTTAATCTCACAGTTGTGTTTTTCTTATGTAGTTACATATCACCCTATGTGTGCACTGAATCACTGGTCAGTATACTTTGTTAGCCAACTGGAGCACTGGTTAACATCAAGGGAGACTGGTTCACTAAAACATTGAAACTCATTAGATTTACAGCTTTAGCAAAGACGGTCCACAGTTAATTTATTATCACCACCTGGCTGAAGAGGCCAGGGAATTTGGGGTCACTGGGACAAGAGATTAGATCTAAAAGCCAACAAGAGGAAGACAACTTCAAAGGCAGGATCATATACAGACACACACAGGCAGAGCAGTTTTATTGGAACAGGAAAGCAATGTCTAAAATGTAGCAGTTCCTTGGAAACAAAGGAAGACATAAGTGTCTATGTAGGAATTGAGACACTATAGGTATTCCTCCCTTTTTAGGGTGCTGTCCACGACCATTGGAGCAGAGAGGATGGACAGATTGAAGGACCAATATCAGGAGAGTTAAGTTTAAACCACAACTTCTCCCCAACAGTTTTGGACCAATCAGATAGTAACATCTTTTCATACAAATATTGTATACCGCCAAGTTGGAGTCAGTCTTTTCTGTTTATCCTAAACAGTGAAGCTCCATGTGCACATGCTTATTTTGATACGTTAATGCATAATAAATTTCACACTGTGAAATATCTTTATATTAGTCTTTTCTTTTCAATATAAAAGAACACGTCTCACATCATACAGGATAAATCCTACAGTACTTAAAAAACACAAATATACAATTGCACCTGTCAACATGCATGAGGCATAAAAAAAAAAGCCAAGAAATCAGCGGTTCTCAAAGATATCTTTCAATGTTATGAAAGTTAAAATGAGCGAAAACAGTGGCAATTAGTAAGAGACAACATCCTTATGAATAACATTCCCCTCTACAAACTGTAGAGCTTTTCTTTCCCTTTCTCTGATTATATGCTCAGACATCCAGCAGATATGAGTCCTGTGATCTAAGGTAATAATTAGAACATGAACTTTGTGAAATAAGTTAGCAAAGATATGAAGGAAGGTTGTCTAGAATGGTTTTCAAAAAAATAAAAAATCGAAGCGTACCAAAGACTCAAACAGTACACAGAGAGAGAAAGCCACGGTTATTTTCCAAATATCCCAAATTGAGACTAAAACCAACAGTGAACTGCATGTATTCAACCTAATGTCTGTGAATCCAGACCCAGGTTTAACTTATTTATCTGTGTTGTAGACCTCCACTGTTTTCCAAAAAATGTATATACGTATTTAAAACACATCAGTGAACCATACCATGTTTGACATGTTTCTTCCTCAAGAAAAATGTGAGGCCCGTCTGTCAAAGAACAGCTCCAAAGAGAAGAGCCATCACTTTTTATAGTCTCTAAAGTAGAGTCAACTGCGCATGTGCATGATCTCTACTCTGTTTAAGTCACTCTCACCTTACACATAACAGTGTGCTTAATATTATAACTAAATTGAGGTTTGTGTTCCAGAATGTTAGAAGAACCAAGTGAGACCCATTTCCTTGCACTCTTTTTGACCTCCTTCAGCATGCATAATGTGTCTGGCGGTTGTGAGCTACAAGCGCTGGTACCAGACTCAGCAGAGCGAGTTTGTATGAGTTGTACTAGTACTGATGTACTGAATGGTGCCAGCAGCATTACGCCCAGCTACAGTAAGAGCTGAAGGGGAAAAGTGGCAGCCTGTGTCCTGCTGCACTGCTTAAAGCTAAACTTTGCCACACAGTACTCAAGTGAGTTTTTTTGCACTTGTTATTACGCTTTAATTTATACAGTTGGCAGTTACATAGTTTGGTAACCTATGTATAGAAGGCGAATACACAGGAGGTACCAGTGTAGCTCTGATTAGCATCTAACTTGCAAGAAATACTAGTAGACATACTGATTCGTTCATTTTGGGCCAGCACTAGATGAGCCACTGAAATGCGAGACAGCATACTACTCACACAGGTAATAATTAGGGACATGCAGTGGAACTTCAAAAGGAGTAGGGAGAAATTCTATCATTCTGCATAACACTGTGTCCTTCATTTTACCCACTCACAGTCTGCTCACACAACTCTGAATGAAACAACGTACTCACTGTGCCTTTGTTTTCTCATGCAGGTGTGTGGAGCGCTGTGAGGCCTTTGAGCTGTGAGAGCGTGCTTGATAGAAAGGGCTTGCATCTTAAAAAGCTGAGAGGACTTGGTAGAGGACTGTGGAGTTTCATACACAGCTCCTGCATACAAAGCGAGATGCAGTTAATTGATACTGTCGAGCTGGAGCCCTGTCTGTCTCCACGTTCCCTTCCAAAGCCTGCTGTAATGAATAACTGTCCTCCAAGACAGGCCCTGGCCCTGTGTCTATCTGTCTGTCTCAGCTACAAATGTTGTTTTGCCCAAATTGCTGTCACAATCATTTAATCTGTTCACTCCAGAGAAAAAAGATACTCGCTTTGACATCTTTCACTCTTCCTCTCTTGGCTTGCCTCCTCTCTCTCTCCCCCTCGCTTTCTGTATTTCTTTGCCCTTGCAATGTGTTCTTTGGCACAGTCTTATCGTCTCTCATTCCCTTCTCCTCCCTCCACTTCCCCTATTTGTGTTTTTACCCTCCTCCCTGAATGCACCATGTAACATTCTTATTTGTGTCTCTGGTGACACTAATTTGAAAATAGCTTGAGGCTTCCCCTGGGCTACAACCCCAATAGGCTCTTTGTTGATTAGTGGCAACTTAAGAAAGTTGGTTAGGAGAGTGGTGACAGTCCCTCTGTCCCTCAGAGTCATATTTTGTTCAGGTGACCAGTGGATGGGCAGGGATGGAGGGCCATGCCGTGTTTGAGTTCTCAGGGAGCAGCAGTATTCCATGTGATCTGAGACTGGCATGATGTTTTGAAAACACAGCTAGTGCACTGCAGCATGTCAATTCCCCTGTCGGGGCTATTTTGATTATATTATGTAAATGTTTTGAAGTGACCATGCTTAATTTATGAAGAAGGGCGGGGAGTGTGTCTTTCTGTGTGTGAATCTAGGGTGATTTTTCACTATATCATCCCAGCATACTAAATCATTTATAGAGGCATGTTTTGATGGTAGTTAAACTTTAAAGCTCTAATTGGGTCTCAACGACAAATGTTTTCTTAGGTTTTCTCTTAAATCTGTGTATGAGGAAAATAAGAATAATGAATACTGAGTATAACTGTATGATTTGTTCTTATGCAAATGACAACTTTGGGAATCAGGATAGTTCTTGTCCAAGGTGTGTTGAAATCAGGTCATAAATAAGGAAACATTCTGTGCTCTTTGTCTTAGTAACATGGGAGGTCAGTATCAGAACAAACAAGGCTAATAATACATATTAGATTTAACAGAAAAATGAGTTTCTCATTTGTTTTACCAGAACAAAACCTGGATGTTCAGTTTTACCTTACCATTTTGTTGTTGTTGTAGTTTTTTAGTTTTACCTGTGCCTGAAATTATAGGGTTATTTATTAGTGAGCAGTAAATTGGGACTTTCTAATTAGCATCATCAGTGCCAGCTGTAGAATTGCAGAATGCTAAATTTTATACAATCTGGAGCATTGTGGAATTGTTAGCAGAAAGCCATGTAAATGCCATGGACACTGCTTTTGTGTGTTCCTGAAGGAACTACTGTATATAATGGATACATTTACATACAAAAAAACTGAGATGCTGAAATTAATTGGTGCAGGGTAGATATCATGCACGATATGGTAAATAGAGAGTGCCTTCAGACACTGCCTAGGTTTGACCAGTATCTCGTGTTCTGTTTCCTAATTTACAGACATTCACCATAAACCATAATAAGGCTAATTTTGATAAATACTTTGAGCACAAGACAACAAAACTGATTGAAAGAAAAATGCTTTATTGGTTTGTACACATGAGTTAAGACTGACCTGACAAAAGAGAATTTTTATCGCTTGATAAAATTTATGTTTATACTTGCTGAATTTGGAGCTTTTGTTCCAGTTGCTTTGATCTCTGCATGCCTCTCTCTCTTGTCTTTCCCTCTCCCCCACTCTGCTCAGTCAGAGAGCTGAGGTAAATTAAGCACCTCTAATCAATATGCCTACAACTTATTTAACTAATGAGATGGCTTATTTTGCCAGTGGGGAAGGCATTTGTAGGACTTTGATGCCTCGGATAGGGGCCTTTCATCCCCACATGTTGACTCCAACTTCACATCATGATTACTGGCATCACGAGAGAACACTCAGCCCCATAAACTGCTACAAAAGCTCAATATTCACTTACCATGTTTGAGCTTTACTGATGTTTATTGCAAGAAAGCAGTCATGCTTTTATATCCACACTGAGGCCATTAATGCCTCATTTACACTTAATGTATCTTAGATCAGACAGCTACAGTATCTGATATCAAGAAAGACAAGTGGAAACTAACAAGCGCTGCATATAGATGACACTCTTTGCTCAAAAGCAACAAGTCATTAAGAATACATGAGAGTCATTTTTGATTTTTGATGCAGGGTACTGATACAAAAGTGTTTTTTTAATTCAAAAATAAAATTAAGTAACATGAAAATAATAGTTTGTAATGTTTAAAAAAACAGCCTGGTTGAGGAATTCATAAAATGCAATGATTAAAACAAACAAACAAACAAACAAAAAACTATTCACTCGGGTCACTTTTGACCCATCATGTGCATCAGAGGGCTAAAGAAACCAACAGTAACCCTTTTCTGATGGTATTATTCCATCAGCACGGGTCAGCCCGTGTCATATTCCACCCATGACTTTCTGCTAGAACCTCTTATTTTGTAGGAGACTTCCTGATTTTCACCATCTCACCAGCTCCAGCTTCACCTCAGCTAAATCAGCAGCTGGGTGAAGACATCTGGCTGATAGAGCGCACCTGGGGTTTGTGGTTTTTTTCCTATATAACCTGTCTCCTGCCACTCCTCAGATGTGAGATTGCTACACTTGCTCCAGGAAGTGCTGCTCAGCAATCTCCTGTTCTCTTCACCCTAAGACCTGCTACCAGAGCTGTACTCTGCTTGTTTTATTCTTTATGCTTGCCTAGCCCGTGTTGACCTGCAATCCTTTCCTGCCATCTGCCATGTGTGTGACTTGGTGCCACAGATGGCTGCCTTGGTTCTGTACTGAAGACAAATTCCTTGTGTGTATAACATACTTGGCCAATAAAAGTGATTATCATTATCTCTTGTTACCTGTTCTTTGGACCTGACCCCTGCCTACCTGCAACCTGATCTTGACTTTCAGTCTGCCTAGCATTTGCTACTTGCAGAGCTGCAGTGTTTTCCAGCCATCTGTTTACCAGGCCTGTTTTTTTGTCTGTTCTACCCTACCTTGCCCTCTGTGTGATGTAAGTCGACTATATGGCCTGGACTTGGTTTTTTAACCATGTTTGACTAGGGATCCTGTGTGCCATCTGTCTGTGCCTCTGCTGTTGCACTGTTTTGGACTGAACCCAGTGATGTCTGTTTCTCCCAGCTGAAGAGGACTGCGTTTTTGTTATTGTTTGGTGTATGGTGCTTATGTATACATTTGAGTTCTTTTCTCCACTTTTGTTACCTTTGCCTGACCTTGTATTTTTGTCCTTTTTGTTTGTTCACCTTGACCTTCAGTAGACCCTGTGTCCTGAATACATTCAGTTTTGGTTATTGACACTTACCTGTCATATTAATTCCTCTGACTGACTGGTGCTTTTGAGAGGACAGTCATATCCTAGATGATGAAAGATCTAAGCAATTTGCAGTCCTCCCAAGGTAACTAGCTGAATAAATATCAGTAAGCAATCTGTGGAAGTAGTCACTTACTGTAGCAGTTCATTGCAATAATGGTGGCATAAGAGACAATATAATTACAAAGGCATTATCTTGGGTTTGTGGCCACCATTTGTATCATTTCAGTATTGTATTCACAGAGTAATTGCTGATATCTGGGGAAACAGTGGCATTCCTCAACATAGGTCTGAAGGGGCAAGAAAAACAACCAGTCAGACATGATTTAGCCAAACAAAACCTGCTATAAGCATCCATCAGTTTCTAGACCCACTTAATGCTTCAACCAATGTGCAGTTTTGCTATGCAGTAAGGGGTCAGTAGTAACATTCCAGATGCGCTGACTTTGAGTTTGACCCCCACAAGAGTAGTTAGATAATCTGGGCTTACTAAAATAAGCAATGGCCAAAATCTATTCATGTTTCTGTTTCTAGCATTAGTTTTCCCTTCCCCCACAGAGGTATCGCTGCCCTTTACATTGAATATAAAAACACTGTATGTTGCATTTCACAAAGGCACTGACCCATGACTTCTGAATATAGTAACAGAAAGTTTGCAGAAGGCTACAGTGTCTACATGGAGGATGAGCTTGTGTTTTATTCATATCTAGCACAACTGCACTACAGCTTCCAACAGAATGTCACTGCCTGTGCCTGTTCATAGAGTATGTACAGCAGGCAAAGAACAATATCATCAATCATTCAATCCGTGCTTTGGATTATTTACACAGCAATTTATATGTTGCAAAAACACAAAATGATCCACTGTTGCATCATTATGCTAATCTGCAATTCTGTTGAAAGGGCATATACTGTACATACAGTATGAATGATTGTCTGTTTTTGTACTTGCTACATAGTGAGGACCAAAAAAAAGTATTTTTTGCTACATTGTGAGGACATTTTGGCTGGTCCTCATTTTGTGAGACACCATTATTGAGGTTAAGACTTGGTTTTAGGGTTCAGGTTAGAATTAAGTTTAGTGTTAGGTATTAGGGGTTAGGCTTAGGCATTCAGTTCTGATGGTCAAGGTTAGGGTAAGGGCTAGGGAATGCGTTATGCCAATGGGCGTCCTCACAAAGATAGAAGTGTGTGTGTGTGTGTGTGTGTGTGTGTGCGTATGTGAGCCCTGGATCCAGCTGACCTTGAAGAGTGGCATTCATTGCAGTGGGGAAAGAGCACCAAGCAGAGACAGAAAGCCTTACCAGAGAAAATACTGTTGTTGTCAGAAATAGCGGTGATGAAACTGCTGACACGGAAGCTCTACTGTAGTTTTTCACAGCATCTGCAATTTGAACTACTCAGTGGCTCAACACACTCACAGTCTTCTGTCCTGGTGGAGTATTTTAACACAAGCAACCAGTGGCTGAGGTAACTTTTTGGTGGGTCTGCACTGGGCATCACAGCCACAGGAGGATGGCCTCATCAAATTCCATAACACTTATGTGAAGCGTATTAGCTATTGTCCATACATCTACTGCTGAAGGCTAGATTATGTGACGCCTCCAAGTGCAGTGGTGAACTCAAAGTAAAGCACACTAATTAATCATTCTGCTGAATAGAACTCTTTCCTTCACTCAAATACAAGACCTAATGTCACAAATAGAGAACAGTTAAAGTCTCAATTTGTAGTTTGTCTTCTCTGGTGTTTCAACACCTTAAAGACTGAAATATGGAGTGAGACGTGAAAAGGACCTGAACTACATTTGAACTTATGAGACAATGTTTTACATGGCACCTAATTTGAACCACATAGTAAATGGTAGATAATATGGGGATAATTAAAATAACACTTAAAAATTGCTAGATTCCCATTACACATGCACAGTAGCAAAGTGGTTCCCAAAGGGTTTAACCTCATTATCATTTCATAATTATTTTTAAAGAGGTTGCTTGGCTGTGCCAGTTTAGAGACATACATAGGATCAATTGAAATAAGTATGGTGATCCTCTAAAGTTTCATTTTGTGCCAGCACCAGGTGAAAATTTTTATATGGGCGTTGTGGTGGTGTGGCCACTGGCGGATAGGGTGTCACATGACTGCTGTTTTTTGTAGCAATACAGGATTTAAGGGGTCAAAGTGCTAGCTTGATGCCCATCCCAGTGGTCTCCAGTGACCAGACCCAGCCCTGCTTAGCTTCTGAGATCAGATGAGATGGGGTATATGGGCAGTACCTGCAAAAATGTCCCTTGGCTTCAACTGCTTTCTACTAATTAGCACAAAACTAAATGCTAAACTAAGATATTCAACTCTATGCCTGCTAAAAATTATGATAGCATGCTGATGTTATCATTCATTTCATATGCCATGATGTCATCATACATGTCATGTCACATATGTAATACTGTGTATCAAGTAATCAAAACTGATGGTGGTGGTT
>NW_018127991.1:1747398-1754462 GCF_001952655.1 Monopterus albus
TCCTTCTCTTCATTATGGTTTTTATATGAACAGATACAGTGCAGTATATTTTTTGTTTGAATGAAATTTGGTACACATTCATTAGATAGTGTGTATCCATGTTTCTTTTACTATGCTCACTGTCAGTTAGATCCATATATAAACTTTTTTACAGGAAAAAAAATGGTGCTTATTCAAATCGAGCCCTGCACTGACAGCATACCATGAGGCCTGGCCTTCAGTGGCTGCAATTTTACATTTTGCAATCAGCCATGAATCTTTTATTTGATTGGGGAACATATAAAGTTGAATGGGCAGAGCAGACCAGTTATTTTATGTCAACAAGCTTTAAAATCTGACTAGAGTTGTGCGAGGCAGGCCACCACTCTAGCTCTCTTGTCTGTGTGCCGTGTATGTTTGGCATGAGGCTCTGTCAGTCACTGCCACATAATGGGACCTGAACTAAAGGAATACATTATGCATTTGAAGCAGTCAGACTAGGTCAGAGGTAAGGTCTAATCACAGGCACAAAACCAAAATCAAAGTTCTTCATGAATTTGCTGAACCTTTTCAGATAAAAAAAAGCGGATTTGAGGACAACAGAGCCTGATTTTCTAAATATAAAAAAAACAGCAAAAATCATCCAATTGTGTCCTGTTGCTTATTAACTGGCATGATCAGATGAACACTTGAGTTAGCCTTAGCTGACATTTAACTATTAACTACAGGCTTGTTAGGTTATTCCTCAAATAGTTTGATGCAGTTTTCTTTGTCTAAAATAATTGTTTAACCTTTTCATTACTGCAAGTCAGTGGCTTCAAAGTTTTCATACCTACTTTGCAAACATTCAAAACATTTCTTTCAAAAATTCAGCACTGTCTTTTCAGTTCACTGATAGTTTATACATTCAGACTTATTTTCAGCCTTTCAAGTAATAGTTTCATGATTATGGAAGTGATTTCACTTCAAAATGTTTGTCACAGAATACTAAACAAATACTATACAGTGGCTGATTATTGAATGTGGGTGTACTGTAACATTAATAGAGGGATAAAGGAAAGGGGGAAAGACTGATGGGTAGAAACAGATGAGGAAATAGGAGGTGACAGGAGGAGAAACCATCAGGATAGAGAAGATACAGACA
Organism: Monopterus albus; assembly: GCF_001952655.1. Taxonomy (NCBI): domain Eukaryota; kingdom Metazoa; phylum Chordata; class Actinopteri; order Synbranchiformes; family Synbranchidae; genus Monopterus; species Monopterus albus. Next base: position 1,748,522 of record NW_018127991.1, read on the forward strand.
GCTGACTGGGCCACTGAGGACCAGTGAAGGCTGTGGCTTGATCTACACTTAATCTGTACAAATCACCATCTAGGGTTTCTCACACACTAGTATTTGAAACTGACAACATGTTTGTTCTAAAAAAAGGTGTTCTCTGCATGTCTTCCAGCAATATGCAGCTGAGTCAGGTGCTTCTCAGATCTAGGACAGAAAACAAAGGTATGACTGGAGCACAGTGATTGATTTGTTGCTTTAATGGTGCAAACAAATTAGACTAACGTTTCAGCACTATTGTATCTTCATTAGAGTCAGACCTGAATTGAATCGTTTCGACAGCAATGACAGCAGATATGTTTTCATAGTACCTCTCAGCAGATAAATATCAAATTTTGATCTGAGAGATGACTCTTGGTAGTGCTACTTCTGGCTTAGTTGTATTCTAAAAAGACATTTAGCTGCCACTTGCCACTCATACTGTGGCATTATCATTAAACATTAAACATCATCATTAAACATCCAGAATATCCTTTGAAAGCCCTGTAATTTAAAAAAGCTGACATTCTTCCCTATCATTAAATAGGACCAGGTGTCCCTGTCTTCATGCTTTGTGCAGTATAGAGTTGTTTACCAGGTGTCAATCTACATGTACAGTACACATACAGTTCTGTTTTTGGCCACACTTCCAGCATCACACACCACTGACACCCCACTATATTCTATAGAACATTGCCAAAACAGATGGCCTTTTCAACACCTCTGTGTTTTCTTCTCACTGTCACAGGCCTAATCATCCATAAATGCCACCTCTTGGTTTTTATTAGGCCACTTGATGATGGTGATGGGGTATGACATGAAAATTTGATACATATCTTCTATAAAGGCCAGTGGGTTTTGGCGATGTAAAAGAACTTCAATAAATTGTTCACTGAAGTAGGGCCATCAAAGTGAAGAGAAGTATGTCAGACAATATTGCTATATCAAAAAGAATGTCAGGGGAAAAGTCTAGTTTAGGGTTAAATTGACAAGCCTTTATTTGAACAAGAGATGTTTAAACAGAATACAAAAACACATAAAAGAACAGCTCAGAAGGGTTTTGTTTTCTCCAAACTCTGGCTTTTGGCTAGAGATTAGATGGTACAGGTTTCAGCTGTTGGCCCTGTTGCAACATATGACCAATGGGGTCAAATACAGCTTAATAGAGCCAGTCTAATGAATAGCTCCCTCCCACATGGAGCTGCTGGACCAGGACAGATGAAGGACTTTTCAAAAATAAGGGCAAAGCCTTGTAGCTGCAAGTGCACAGTAATTAAACAAGGACACAAACCTTATGGATATGAGTGACCTTTGAAATCAAACTACATGTGAAGACTACAGACACACAGGCACTGGGAGGTGGGGAAGTAGAGCCTCTGGAAGTGTGTGCACACGAAATACAGGCTATCAAAAATCCACTTACTTTATGTCTACTTGTTTGTCCTGCTTTCCTCACATCAGGTGAATATTTTCTTAAAGTAACAGTCAGGTTGTCAACTCAAAAGCCAGTTCTATTTGTTATTGTATACTGTTCACTTGCTCCTTATTCAGAGTTTTTAAGTGAATTCTCAGACTTTCTGTCTGATTTAGTGCTTAGTACAGATAAAATAATCATAGTAGGCGACTTTAATATTCATGTAGATGCTGACAGTGACAGCCTCAACAATACATTCTGTTCATTATTAGAGTCAAGTGGCTTTTCTCAATCTGTAAATAAACCCACTCACTGTTTTAATCACACCCTTGATCTTGTTCTGACATATGGCATCGAAACTAAACACTTAATAGTTTTTCCCCAAAACCCTCCTCTGTCTGACCATTTTCTAATAACTTTTGAATTTACATTAATGGATTATACTCTATGTGGGAAACAATTCCACTACAGTAGATGTCTATCTGACAATGCTGTTACCAAGTTTAAGAAAATAATTCCGTCATTATTTACTTCAGTGCCATTTACCAACACAATGGAGGGATGCCACCTCTACTTTACTCCCACACAAGTCAATAATCTTGTTGATAGTACTGCAGCCTCCCTGCGTAATACACTTGATACCGTTGCCCCTCTGAAAAAGAAGGCAGTGAAACAGAGGAGGCCCCATGGTACAGCTCACAGCTGTGCTCCCTAAAGCAGGCATCATGAAAAATGGAAAGGAGGTGGCGCTCCACTAAGTCAGAAGAGTTTTTCATAGCCTGGAAAGATAGTTTAATAACATATAAGAAAGCCCTTCATAGTGCCAGAACTGCATTTTATTCATCACTGATTGAGGAAAATAAGAACAACCCCAGGTTTCTTTTCAGCACTGTAGCCAGGCTGACAAAGAGCCACAGTGCTGTTGAGCTTAACATTCTCTTAGATCTCAGCAGCAATGACTTCATGAGCTTCTTTACAAATAAAATCACAACTATTAGAGAAAAAAATTGGTTGGACCATTCCCACAGCTCTCACAGATGTGCCATCTACTACAGTGACTTTAGAAACATTTGTAAGACCTCATTTATAGTTGGACTATTTCTCTCCCCTAAATCTCTCTGAGTTGACCTCAACAATTGCTTCATCTAAATCATCAACATGTCTCCTGGACTCCATCCCGACCAGGCTGCTCAAAGACGTCTTTCCTCTAATCAACACATCCATACTAGATCTGATTAACCTCTCTCTATTAACAGGTTATGTTCCACAGGCTTTTAAAGTTGCAGTAATTAAACCTCTACTCAAAAAGCCTACTCTTGACCCAGGTGTCCTAGCTAATTATAGACCAATATCCAATCTTGCATTTATTTCTAAAATTCTGGAAAAAGCTGTTGCAAAGCAGTTATGTGACCACTTGCACAAGAATGATTTGTTTGAGGATTTTCAGTCAGATTTTAGAGTCCATCATAGTACAGAAACTGCATTGGTGAAAGTCACCAACACTCCTAGCCTCAGACAAAGAACCTGTCTCCATACTTGTCCTCTTAGATCTCAGTGCTGCTTTTGACACCACTGATCACAGGATGAAGATTACAACGAAGGATTGTTTGAATGGTGGATAAAGAACATTGATCAGCTTTCAAATAAATTCAGGCTGACCTACAGGGACAGGGTCGAACGGTGTTAGCTCGCACTACCTGTCACCATCTGAATGACAAGAGATGCTATGGTAGGAGACCCAGGGGGCCCCACTGCTGACACAGAAATATAAAAACGCCTGATTGGAGTTTGCCAAAACCTACCTGAGGAAACTACAATCCTTCTAGGAGAATGTCCTGTGGAAAGATGAGACTCAAAAGCCAAATGAATCAGATCAGCTGGTCAAACTTAAAGACATAAAGGCCTGGATGACCTGTAACTTCTTACTTCTAAACTCTGACAAAACTGAAGTTATTGTGCTTGGGCCTGAAAATGTTAGAAATCTGCTGTCTAATCATATAATTACTTTAGATGGGATAGCTCTCGCCTCCAGTACTACTGTAGGGAACCTTGGAGTCATTTTCAATCAGGATGTGTCCTTTAAATCACACATAAACCAAGTCTCTAGAACTGCCATCTTTTGCCTGCGCAATATTGTGAAAATCAGGAGCATCCTGTCTCAAAGTGATGCTGAAAAACTGGTCCGTGCATTTGTTACTTCCAGGCTGGACTACTGTAACTCTTTACTATCAGGATGTCCCAATAATTCCCTAAAAAGCCTCCAGTTAATTCCAAAATGCTGCAGCCAGAGTACTGACAGGAACTAGCAAGAGAGATCATATCTCTCCCATATTAGCTTCTCTCCACTGGCTCCCTGTAAAATTCAGAATAGAATTTAAAATTCAGGGACACTTAGGCATGCGGGGAGACTGGGAGTTGAACCGCCAACTTGCTAGTCAGGACACAACTGCCCTACCTCGTGAGCCACAGCCACCCCCAGACCTTGTAGAGCCTTATCATCCCAACAGAGCACTCCACTCTCAGAGTGCAGGTTTACCTGTGGTTCCTAGAGTTGTGGAGAACAGCAGGAACCAGAGGACAGGAAGGTGAGCAGACAGGCGAGCAGCAGGAACCAGGAGGATCAGTGGACCAGCATGACCGGTGAGTAGACAGGTGAGCAGCAAGAACCAGGAGGATCAGTGGACCAGGATGACAGGTGAGTAGACAGGCGAGCAGTAGGAACCAGAATGACAGGTGAGTAATCAGGCGAGCAGCAGTAACCAGAGGATGGGAAGGTGAGCAGGCAGCACGTGAGATGACAGGTGAGCAGGAGGAACAAGAAGGATCATCGGAGGTAATCACGGCAGGGACAGGCGAGCAGCAGGAACCAGGAGGATCAGCGAACCCACAACCTTCTCAGCGAGAAGGTTGTGGGTTCGCGACCTTTCCGTGCGGTGTTTGCATGTTCTCCTCATGCTTGCGTGGGTTCTCTCCGGGTACTCCAGCTTCCTCCCACTGTCCAAAGACATGCGGCTTAGGTTGATTGGTATCTCTAAATTGCCCATAGGAGTGAATGTGTGTATATGAGTGGTTGTTCGTCTGTGTGTTGGCCTTGCGATGGACTGGCGACCTGCCCGGGGTGTACCCCTTTGGCTGAGCTGATTGAACGTATACTGTGAGCAGAGGTATTCCAGGTGCAGGCTGTGCAGGGAAGGCTGATTAAGATGTGCAGTGCAAGTTAACTTATTGTACACAATACATAGATATCGCATAGTGTCTGTTCAGCTTTACGTGTAGGTCCCAAAGCCCACTGACACATATCTCTGCAAAGAAAACCTTGTGGAAGGCTGACTGTGTCACTGATATACAGGTGTTCATGCATTCATTCAATGTATCAAATGTTACGGAAACATTACTAAAGAAACCAAATCAAGCTAAAATTTCCCTGCAGATAAATATTTTGTTGCCTTTTATACATTTTTTTCTCATGTCCCAAAATTAGGATTCAAATTTACCACTCAAAGACAATCTGGTAAAATTCTCATTGTTTACTATTACTAGCAACAATAAACAGGAGGAAGGGCAAAGCACGATGTAGTCAGTAGCACAGGCCGAGGAAATACACAGACAAGCAAAAGTTCAAGCAAACAATACTAAAGGGAGTAGCAATGGTGAATCCAATAGCAGGCCAAGTCCAAAACAAGAGAAGGCTGAGCGCTATATCAATGGAGGCACAATATAGCAGAGAGAGACTGTGGGAATCTGGCTGGTATACATGCTGAGCAGGTGGCCAACAAGAGCAGGAGAGAGGGAGGGAAGCAGAACTGAAATAACATAATGAATCATGACAGTTTTTAACAGTTACAAAACAATTACCAGCAGGAGGACATCACCAAATACTGCATGAGTTAAGATAACAACAAACATAATTTCAAATCAAAGTATATGGCTGCTCATATAAAAGTTAAAAATAGACATTGCCTACTGTGGTGAATGCACTGCTTTAAATACTGTTGTTTAACAATTCATATACCTATCAAAAATGGAAAGGTGGCCATGGATCGCAGAGAAAACCATCAATCAATCAAATTGTATTTGTATAGTGCCAAATCGCAACAAAAGTCATCTCAGGACACTTTACAAAGTAAAGTCTAGACATTACTATTATCACTATTATTATAGAGGGAAAACCCAACAAATCCCCTTTGAGCAAGCACAGTGGGGAGGAAAAACTCCCTTTAATGGAAGAAACCTCCGACAACTTTGACTCTTCCTCAGAAATGAACATGCAGGACGCTTAGGTCCTACACCTTCTACCTCGACTGGTTGGGGTGAGTGGATAGAGAAGAGAGAAAAGAAGAAAAGCAACAAGACACAACAAACAATCAAACACTGGTCAGGATGATGTGGCCGGGGACTGCTCATAAGAAACGTAAAACTCCAGAGCCAGGACCACGACACACAAGGTACAGGGAGAGAGAGAGAGAGCGAATCACATGCCTTTTCTCCAACCGATAATCTAAAAACCCAGATTTC
>NW_018127991.1:1754784-1756797 GCF_001952655.1 Monopterus albus
TGTTCCGTCATCGCCACATCATTGACACTGAAACGATGATGCTAACGGTGAGATTTGCTTTTGTTTGATGCAGCCAAACAAGTTGGTGATCCTCCTGGTCCCTGCCGTGATTACCTCCGATGATCCTTCTTGTTCCTCCTGCTCACCTGTCATCTCACGTGCTGCCTGCTCACCTTCCCATCCTCTGGTTACTGCTGCTCGCCTGATTACTCACCTGTCATTCTGGTTCCTACTGCTCGCCTGTCTACTCACCTGTCATCCTGGTCCACTGATCCTCCTGGTTCTTGCTGCTCACCTGTCTACTCACCGGTCATGCTGGTCCACTGATCCTCCTGGTTCCTGCTGCTCGCCTGTCTGCTCACCTTCCTGTCCTCTGGTTCCTGCTGTTCTCCACAACTCTAGGAACCACAGGTAAACCTGCACTCTGAGAGTGGAGTGCTCTGTTGGGATGATAAGGCTCTACAAGGTCTGGGGGTGGCTGTGGCTCACGAGGTAGGGCAGTTGTGTCCTGACTAGCAAGTTGGCGGTTCAACTCCCAGTCTCCCCGCATGCCTAAGTGTCCCTGAGCAAGACACTGAACCCCAAATTGCTCCCGGTGGCTTGACTAGCACCGTTGTGTGGCAGCCTGTCGTCATTTGTGTGTGAATGGTGGATCATCTCCTGTAAAGCATTTTGGCCAGTGCAACACACTGTGGAAAAATGCGCTATATAAATACAGTCCATTTTACCTTTTTTTTTTTTTAAAGATACAATGGAGCCTTGTCATTAAGGGCTTTGTATGTTAGGAAAAGGATTTTAAATTCTATTCTATATTTTAGAGGGAGCCAGTGGAAAGAAGCTAATATGTAGATAGTAAAGAGTTACAGTAGTCCAGCCTGGAAGTAACAAATGCATGGACCAGTTTTTCAGCATCACTTTGAGACAGGATGCTCCTGATTTTCACAATATTGCGCAGGCGAAAGAAGGCAGTTCTAGAGACTTGGTTTATGTGTGATTTAAAGGACATATCCTGATTGAAAATGACTCCAAGGTTCCCTACAGTAGTACTGGAGGCGAGATAACTATATGATTACACAACAGATTTCTAACGTTTTTCAGGCCCAAGCACAATGACTTCAGTTTTGTCAGCGCCACCGTGCTGCCAAAGAAAAGATTTTAAAATGCAAAATAAAATTTTTAAAAAATCTGTCATGTAAAAATAATGTATTTTATATGTAGGTTTGATTTGATTTGATTTGATTTATTCTTTCAAGCATGTAAAACAGTTGATATGAAAAGTCCTGACCAAATATTCTAAATGCACAAGTGCATGAAACATTTATTGTGAGATTCTTGCATACTGTTGCTGTTACTGTCTCATATTCGCATCATCTTAATGATGAAGTAGATGGCATTGGCATGCTTGGGTTTAAATGTTTTAGTGTTTGATGAAATTGTCGACATACACTTAAGTGGCATGGTCATCATCTTTATGACTATTTATATTAATGAGGGTAGAGAGTAAATAACAGAAATAGAATATTAAAATGCCATTAAATCACTTGCATAATGTGGTCTTACATTCCATGAACATCCTGGGTATTTCCCACTGAAGGGTTTACAGGCAGGTCTAACTGGTAGGAGGCCTGTTGGAGAGATTATACCAATGCTTAGGATCACCTCAGGGTTCCCTAGGAGGAACTAGAAAATAATGCCAGAGAGAAGGGCTTCTGAGCTGTACCTGCTGCCACCATGACCCGATTTCAGATTTTTCCATTTATTCAGCCCAGTTTTGTGGGCCTGGTTGATTTAAGTGAATATAACATCTTATTGTGTGTGTGCACATTTGAGAACTAACAAGCATGTTGAATGCCTTTCATTCACATTTTTTTCCCTTTATATACGCAGTATATATATAGTAATAATCCCCAGAAAAGGCCTCCAAGGTGGCTTCAGCTTTAAAGACATCCCAGTCCCTGACTGGGCAAGAACAGTCCTGCAGGGTGCCATATGTATATGTGTCTTACGTATATA
>NW_018127991.1:1758246-1839978 GCF_001952655.1 Monopterus albus
CCTGGGAGCTTGAGGGTCCTGCACAATATCTTAGCTTTTCCTAGCACTGCACTCTTCTGGACAGAGATTGCAGATGTTGTTCCTGGGATCTGGTGGAGCCACTCTCCCAGTTTGGGGGTCACAGCCCCCAGTGTTCCTATTATTATGTGGACCACTTGTGCTTTCACCTTCCACATCTTTTCTATTTCTTTTTTCAGCCCTTGGTATTTCTCAAGCTTCTCATGTTGCCATCACTTGGGATTGCTACATCTATCACTACAGCCTTCTTCTTCTGTTTGTCTGGTTGGTTGGCCATTACCAGTTTGTCAGTTTGTATCTGGAAGTCCCACCGGATTTTAGCTTGGTAATTGTCAACCACGTGACCTGAGATTGAAGATCATGACCAAGATGGACACCTGGAACCTCCGTGGACAGTTACCAAGACTAAGTGAGGTACCTTCTGAAATTCTACTAGAGGATATGAATGCAGCACTACAAACAATCCCTACTATGACCATCACTGAGACCAACAAGCTGATATACACTACAGCAACTGTGATCCATGAGATGCTTGCCTATAAGTTAAACAAATACCATAAGGAGCAGTACCTTCCATGGAGAAGGAGGTTGGCCAAGATCAAGGCAACAAGGAGATGTTAGCCAGCTATTGGGGTTGCAGGAAGGTGCGATGAAGAAAGAGGTACATAAGAAGTACAACACACGGTCCATACCTGAGGCATTAGAGAGACAGAAGCACAGGCTCACAGCCCCGGCTACACGGCTGAAGAGGTACACCAGACAAGTTGAAGCCAGGGGAATAAACCGAATGTTCCCCACTGAGCCATCCAAGGTGTACTCTCAGTGGCAGGATAAGAACGTGAGAGCAGACCCACCAAGGCTGGAGACTGAACAATTCTGGAAGGGCATAAGGGAGAAGGAGGCATCACATAATGATGCCCAGTCATGGCCAACCAACCGGACATAGTAGTGGTGGACAAACAGGAGAAGAAAGCTGTAGTAATAGATGTAGCAATCCCAGGTGATGGCAACATCAGGAAGAAGGAACACAAGAAGCTTTAGAAATACCAAGGGCTGAAAGAAGAGCTAGAAAAGATGTGATCATATACAGTATACAGAAACCTGTGCAGTATGCAGTGGTTAGCACTGTTGCCTCAAAGTAAAATGGTTCTGGGTTCAAACCTTGCTGACCAGGGTCCAAAGACATGCACGTTTGGGTGACTGGTGACTCAGAATTGTATTTAGGTGTGAATGTGAGTGTGACTAAATGTCTGTCCAAACTGCAAATTTACTATCAGAATCTAACACCATCTCCACTGGATTATTACCCCTTCAACGGCCACTGACTTCGCTGCTGCTTTTCTAGATTCTGACTTCCACCTTTCAGAAGGTATAAAGTCTCCTTTGTGCCCAGACATCTTCTTTTCTTCCTTCCACTCTACATGCTCCCGGATCTTGAACTCCTCTGCCCTGTTTAGGGAGAAGACTGCCAAGAGCACACCTGACCCACGGCTAAATGACACCACCTGTGCCTTGGGGAGATGTTGCAGGCAGGCCGAACGCAAATGGAAGAAGGATGGACTGCATGTCTCCCTGGGTATCCTAAGGGACAGCACTGCTACTTATCAAATATTTCTAAAAGAAGCTAAAGCTCAATATTTATCTAATATCATTTCTAATAATAGCCACCATCCTAGATTTTTTTAACAATATAAATTCTGTCATCAATTTTGTCACTACTTCATTGAGGGGAAGACTGAATACATCGCTTTTAGTGTTATTTGATAGCAGCCTCAAATTTGACAAGCAGTTTAGCTCTGTGCTCAAAATAAGCTTCTTTCAACTGAGGCTCTTAGCAAAGGTAAAGCCCATTTTATCCCGAGTCGACCTAGAAAAAGCCATTCATGCTTTCATTAGCTCACAACTGGACTACTGCAATGACCTCTATACTAGAATTAACCAGTCTCTCCTCCGTAGGCTCCAACTAGTACAGAACATGGCTGCTCACCTACTGTCAAATACTCCAAAGTATGCTAACCCTGTCCTTCAGTCTCTTCACTGGCTTTCGGTACAGTTCAGAATTGATTTTAAGGTTCTATCGTTCATGTTCAAGGCCATCAATGGCCTTGCTCCAGCCTATTTGACCGATGTTTTAACCATTCATACCCCGGTCAGAGTGTTGCGTTCCTCTGAGCATTTGTCTTTGGTTGTCCCAAAAGCAAGGTACAAAAAGTGGGGTGATCATTCTTTCGCCGTATATGCCCCCAAGCTCTGGAAAACCCTACTGCCTGAGCTTCAGTCTATAAATGAGTTAAATGCCTTAAAGTCTAAATTAAAAACATACCTATTCAGCTTGATAAGCATCCTTCAGATTTTGTTCCTAAAGAATTGTCATAGATTTCAAGCTTGACCAGGAGTTCAGTCGATCATAATTCAAATGATCATGGTAATGATTTACATACTGTGTGTGTAAAACACTCCAACAGAGATACCCAGTGCAGTCTCCAGTGCAGTGGAATGATCTTCTATCTATACCCGTTTTTCTGGAGAATGACCTGCCCTCTAACATGCCAGGCTCCTCCCTCACAAGTGACTTTTGGATGGTCAAACAGCTGTGGGTGTCAGGGTCGTTGCGTGAAGCTACCGACAATGTCATGGGTTCTTTCTGTAACTTTGCTCCTACTAGCCTGGTGGCTAGGAACAGTCTGGCTAGTAAAATAATAAGGCGCCGGTCACAAATAGCACAATACAAAAACAGGAGTCCAGTAAACAGAATCTAGGTGAATGTGAATATAGAGAACAATCTGGCAGCGTCCCGGTGGGGGAAAGCTGCCCATAATGGGGTGAAAACAGGTGTAAATAATAACTGGTGATTAAAGTAAAAAGTCCGAAACTAAGGTGAAACAGAAACAGGAAGTAAAGTCAAAATAAAAGCATGGAAATGAAAACCGACGAGACAGAATCATGACAGTGGGCCTCCCCCCCCTTTTTTTTCCCTTAAAATTATGACCATGGCTTTGCCTCATTCTGGTGATGCTTGCTCCTCTCTCTCTACCTTGCAACTGTTGTGAGTGTCATCAGTGTTCCACCTTAATAATAATATTCAGTAATACATATTGGTGGGTTCAGTACATATTTGGAGGTGTGTGTCCTTGGTAAACCATGAAGTTTGCTGGCTATTAAACTGCAAGGCACTTCTCCTCAGGTATGGTGATGTTTTACTGGGGTACTTACTGGAAGAGGCACTGCCTTCAAGACAGGTAAAAAGGTAACAAGCAGTAAACATGACAGATTACAGTCAAGACTGAAACCTGACTGCCTGCAATCTTACTCTGCAATATGGTTACTGATAATGCATCTCTGGCTATTTTGAGGGAAATACACAGTTAATAACTTTGGCTGGAACTAGGTATATGCTAGATGCCTATATATACACTCACCAATTCACCTCTGCTCACCGCCAACATGCAGGAGTGAAAAATTGCTTGGATTCAAGCCGTTTTAATGTGCATTCCAGTATTTACTGTATGTGGGAGTATACAGTATGTGCGCTTGCAGAAATCAGCTACACACACAGTGAGCTGTATGTGTGCATGTTAGATGCCTGTCTGTCAGCAAGGTAGATTTTACAGCTGGTGTCAGCCCCCAAGTTCAGAGAGGACAGCTGATCCCATGTGATGGGCCAAGTCTTCAAAGAGCAACAACCTTGTTAAACTACTCCACAGGGGCTCGAAAGGAATAAATAAAGCTGGTAGAAGAAGGGGAAGGAGTGCGGAACAAAAATCAACACAATGGCATGTGGTTTGTTTAACAATGTACTGCCTGCCAAGGTTTTAAAAGATTAAAATGTCTACAGTTCTTTTTTTTGTCCCTCCTCATTAGGACATCTTGTGTGACTTCTCATTGTCAAGAGTATTTGATACTGTTACATTTTGTTCCAGTTGATATCAATTTGCATTTTTCTTTGGTGAAACATCTTTTTCTGTGTCACTACAAAGGTTTGGTTCCTTAGTTCTGAGCTTCTTTTTTCAATCTTTTTCCCCTCATAATGCCAAACCCGAGTTGCTTTTCTATTGGATTCCAGGCTGTTATAATGTGTTTAACTCTGTGTCCCGGCTGTTTGAACAGAGGGAACTAAAAGAAGACATGTACCATTTGGCTGCACTTAAATCTATCAGTAAAGAACTCATGAGGTGCAGTCAGGCTGAACCCTTCATCGAACAACAAAGGATGTCATACCTGCTGTACGGATATAACCAGATGGAGGTAAAATGAAAGACTTTGAGGAGATGAGAGCTTATCTCTGGCACAGGAACCTCATTAGAAGAACACATGGCAGAGATGGAAGGAGAGTCAACAAGAGGCTTGTGCACAGGTCAATCAGAGCAAAATCACAACCATCTGATGGTGCGGGTCACAGTAATGCCTAGGCCACATTAGACCTGTTTATAGAGCAAACAAAATTTCTTGGTCAGACTTGAGGAAGAACTCTAAATTTTGGAGCGGCATGTAACAGAGGTACATTTGGCTCCAACAACAGACAAAAAAAAAATGTAAAAATCACCCTTGAGGTGGCAGGAGCGGAGCATTTTGGCAGACTTCATACATTTGTAAAATAAAGATCAAGATCATGGTGGTAACTGGTAACTCTTTCATCTGTGTAACACCTTTGATTAAAAAGTTATAGGAAGCAAAGACATGCTGACCCTCTGTGACAGTTTCCACCATCTGAGAGGTAAAATTATATTACAGCCAGACTTATAACACCAATGAAATCAAAAATTGATTAAAGTACCTTGAATGTCATTCATGGCAGAAGCTGTCATCAGATAACATTAAAGAAAAACCACAATCACTGCTTATTAAAATTATAGCAGGACTTGATTTAGCATTGACTTTACAGCAAATACTCAGAGCAAAACAGAAGCGCAAACTAGTAAAAACATTATTACAGTGTGAGCTACAGTATTTACAGGTCTGTGTGTGTGTCTTCTGACCAGCAAGTTGGTGGTTCGACCCCTGGTCTCCCCACATGCCTAAGTGTCCCTGAGCAAGACACTGAACCCCAAATTGCTCCCGGTGGCTTGACTAGCGCCGTTGTGTGGCAGCCTTGTCGTCATCGGTGTGTGAATGTGTGTGTGAATGGTGTATAATCTCCCTGTAAAGCACTTTGGCCAGTGCATAAAAGCGCTATATAAATACAGTCCATTTACATCATGTGGACCGGACCTGTTATCATTCTCACAATTTGGGGACTTGGCCATCCTTATGGGGACCAGAAGCTAGTCCCCACAAGGAAATCACTGAATTTTAGGGTGGCAACATGGTTTAGGTTTAGGATGAGGTTAGGTTAGGCAAGTAGTGCTTATGGTTAAGGTTAGGACAGGTCTGCAGGAAATGAATGTAAGTGAATGTAAAGTCCCCACAAGGAATGAAAACACAGCGTGTGTGAAGCAAAGGAAGGTGAGGGTGGAGACATGTAAATATGCTATGACCCTAAAGTTTCTGTGGGTGCTTCTGAAGTCTTTCCCCCCCATTCCATCCTTCCCTTGTTTTAGTCCTGCCAACATAAGATCTGAGGAAAAAAATGCAAGCAAAACATGTGAAGAGAGGACTCAAGGCAACACATTAATAATGATAGATGTCCTTTCCTCTTATCCTTCATCTGAAGAGTCCAATCACCATCTGATTTCTGATAAAGTGGTCAGTTCATAAAAGCATACCACAAAAGATGGTCTTGTGCATCCTCAGGCATGGCTCCTCCAGCAGCCTCCTTGCTTCTCGATCCTCAGACCTGATATAAGAGACTTGGAACATCTTTGAGTATCAGTTGACCAGAACACTTTCTGGATCAAGTGAAGATCAAGGATTCAGGAATGATCATATAACAGATATGAAAACCAATGGGAAAGAAGAAATGGAGGTTAGACATATAATTCATAAATGTGATAATAAGACATCGACTGACAGTGATGGAATAAACATGACTATTATTAAATCGGTAATTGATGGTTGTTCTAAACCACTAACTTATATTTTTAATTTGTCCTTTCAATCAGGAAAATTTCCTAATAGTATGAAAATAGCAAAGGTTATTCCGTTTTATAAATCTGGAGATAGACATAATATTACAAATTATAGACCTATTTCTTTATTATCGCAATTCTCTAAAATCTTAGAAAAACTCTTTGATGCTAGACTAGATAAATTTTTGGACAAATATAAAATTTTAACTGAAAAGCAATATGGTTTCAGATCTAATAGATCCACAGCATTTGCAATAACTGAATTTGTAGAAGGTGTTACTAGTGCCTGGGACAACAAGAAACAAACATTGGGGATTTTTATTGATTTTCAAAAGGCTTTTGATACTATTAACTTTGAAATTTTACTTGATAAATTAGAAAGGTTTGGTATTAGCTGTTTGGTGTTGAAATGGATAAAAAGTTACTTGACCAACAGACGGCAATTTGTAAGTCTGGGCGAGCACCAATCAGATTTTCTGGATATAGTATGTGGAGTCCCACAGGGGTCAGTTTTGGGTCCTAAACTTTTCATACTGTATATTAACGATATATGCAATGTTTCTGAATTATTGAACTTTGTACTATTTGCTGATGATACTACTATATGGGCCTCTGGGGAAGACCTACAGCAACTTTTGGGTCTGATTACTGTGGAATTGGACAAGGTGAAGAAATGGTGTGACAGGAATAAGTTATCACTAAATCTGGACAAAACAAAATTCATGCTGTTTGGATATGGAAGATTAAATCGTCAGATTCAAGTAAGGGTGGGGGATGCCAATATAGAAAGAGTTTACGAAACAAAATTTCTAGGCATAAATATTGATGATAAAATCTGTTGGAAACCTCATATTAAATATATACATAATAAATTGGCTAAAAGTATATCTATATTGGCAAGAGTTAAAAAATATTGTGGATCGGAAGTCACTCCATACTCTTTACTGTTCTATGTTTGTACCTTATTTGGACTACTGTGTTGAGTGTTGGGGAAATACATACAAAAGCGCATTATGCTCATTATTTAAACTACAGAAAAGGGCCATTAGAATTCTCAGTATTCATTCATTCATTCATTCATTCATTCATTCATTCATTCATCTATTCACTCTATTCCTGAGGCCACACAAACATTTAACTGGGAACTAATGTCAATCATTTTGTGTTCTGTAAAAAAAAGGCTTTTTGGCAAGGAGCTTTCAATTAAACATATACATTTACTGTGTGCTATATCTAAGAACATTAAGATTATTGAAGACAAGCTATGAAAGTCATAGTACATTTCTTTTTAATCGTGACAGCGTGTGAGTGGCCAAGATGCAGCCAACGTAATTATGTAATTGTGATTTGTGATTAGAAGGAATGTAGTAATTTGGTGGTTGCGGGAATTTAACCAGTGTAGTTGTTTAGTTAAATATTTGGGTTGTGTCAACCATAGTTTGGATCACTAGGGGTAGAACTACATAAGTATTACTTCTTTCTACTCCCTTGCAAGCATGTAATGACTAAGCATCATCAAGAGAAATTTCTATTTTTTTGGTTGTATATGGTAATTGGTTTGGTTGTTTTGTGTTACATGTTGATTTCTTTTTTCTTTTTCTTTTTTTTTTCTGTTTCTCTCTGTTTTATTACATGCTTGAAATAAATACATACATACATACATAAATAAATAAATAAATAAATAATAAATAAAAATACCTTGTGTGTTTTGGTTTTATGGGAAAGGTTATGTTACATCCTGTTTTGCCTGTAGTCCAATGAGAGGCTGAAATGTATGTCTGCAGGTGGAGTTAATATAAGTGAAGTAAGAGCCATGGGGTAGGAAAAGGAGCTTGCATGGACAGGATTGAAGCCAATGCGGAGGTGCCACAACCTGCAGTTCCTCAAATGGCCATGTGAGGTTGACTCCAAAAAGTGAATTGGTCCCCATAGACTCGCGTGTTGAAATGTTCAAGTTTAAAGCAGAAATAAACAAGTTTACAACCTTGTACAAAAAAATGGTTAGTTTCCCCTTCCATGACTGTTAGGGTACGCTCACACACAGGGAAGTGAATGAGCGAAAAAGAACGGACCCAGAGGGCTGATGGTGATGCAAACGGATTTAATAGTGCTATACAATATATTTACAAGTGACATGACAAAAACAACAGAACAAATTTACTATGGGTATATAGAAAAACCAGGTGTCGATCAGTATAAGGATGAGTCTTTAGTCTGTGATGAGAAGGAGGGCCGAGCTACGGAACTGCATGGGTCACTTACTGGCTGGTTGGAGGAGATGAACAATGGCTGAGAAGACAGAGTAGAGGACAATGATGAGAGGAGCAGTTTGTAAGACTGTGCATCAACCTGACTAGTGGGACAAGCAGGGTAAAGAGGTGTATGGTCTAGAGAAGGTCATCTGTAGGAGAGATGGTCAGGAGGGACTGGAGAGGTGTGGCATGGATGCTGGAAAAAACAAGACAATAATCCAGAAACAAAAACAGCTAAGACTAGAAGCAACTCAAAATAAAAAACACTAGAGAAAATAAGGAAGTAGCGCAGGTAGTCGGTCTGAAAACAAGCGAACAAACTGGCAAGGGAGTGTGAAGTAAAGTGGGCATAAATAAGGTGAAGGACTAAGTGAAAACAGCTGGTGTAATCAAGGAAACGAGTGGCAGGTGTGTAAGGTGACGTGATCAGAGACCGAAGCACAGAGAGGGAGGTGAGAGAGGCAGGTGCAGCCGAGCAAACCTGACCATGACAACTGTCTGGCATGTGAGTTTTTATATAACTGTCCTGTTTAAATTATATTGAGACAAAGTTATACATAATTAATGGCATGGCTACTTTGACTGACAAGCAGCAGGGTACCGCCACAGGCAACTAGCCGCAACTGTATAGCAAGCTCTTCAGAAAACCAATGGGTCACGTCACAAAAGGTTTGTCCATTTTTATATACAGTGAATAGAGTGCCCCTACACATAAACAGAGGGTATACATACATATATGCATAGAATATAGACAGCCTATATACAAAGTTCAGGTTCAAAGTGTTTATTTTGTCATATGAACAGTTAGGAAACATGTTTCCCTGTACAATGAAATTCTTACTTTGCCATCCACATGAATGCCACAAAACACAAATGAAATATAAAGTAGATAAATAACACAATCTAAGGCACTTCAAGCAGCAACAGATGCAGCAATATAATAAAAAATATATAAGAATATGTGTGTTTCTATATTTGTCTACATTGTATAATAATAGTGACGACATCAAAACCATACGCCCTCTAAGACTACGTTGACACTGCAGGTCTTAATGCTCAGATCGGATTTTTTGCCGAAATCCGATTTCTTTTTTCACTGTTGTTCACACTGTCATTTAAATGCAACTGCCATCTGTCTCATGTGTGAACGGTATATGGCCCTGGGGTGACCCGCATGCGCAGAAGAGGACATCACGTCAGACGCAGCGTACTGTGTTTGCGAAAATAAAAATGGATGTGGCTAGTGATAGCATGTGCGTAGCGATGTACCAGTTACTGTGCAATCGAAATAAAGAAATAATAAGAAGAAGAATATCGAGAAGAAGGAGAGCACAAATATTGCTTATGGCCTCGCCTCCTCCAGCACAGAATTGTGACGTCTGTCACATTTCAATGACATAAAAATTGCATGAAATGCAACATGGCCATTCAGACTGAAATCGCATTGCAAAACATTGGATATGTATCCGATTTAGGACCACATATGAAAGTGGCCTGGGCTGGATTTGAAAAAAATTAGATTTGTGCTGTTCACACTGTCAAAAGGAAATTGGATATGGGTCACATTTGGGCAAAAAGATCGGATTTGAGCCACTTCAGCCTGCAGTGTGAACGTGGCCAAAGTAGCTACTGTTTGCTTTGATGGCACCTCTGCTTATCTTAGGAGCTTCATGACATAGTCATAGGAAATGCTTTTCAATGAATAGGTGGAATTTGCCTTCTTAGACCAGCAGTAGTGTTGTGCTTAGGTGGTGTTGGTGTATAACAAATTGCTCAAAACTGCTCAACTAAGTAAAGTGAAATGACAGTCTATCATTACATAAAGATATGAGGGTCAGTCAGTCTGGAAAATTTCAGCAACTTTGAAAGTGTCTTTAAATGCAGTCACAAAAACCAAACTGTCCAGTTTTCATGAAGACCTCTACCTCTGCTGTAGAGGATTCAGTTACTAGCCTCAGAAATGTAAAATTAATGGCACCTCAGATTATAAAAACGTGTCATCCCCCTTCTCTTTTCAAAAATTAAAACAAAGAGGTAATGCATGCATGTACTCCCAATACATTTTATGCTTAACATCCCACAAAGAACATTTATTTTGACCCAGGGTCGAAATAAAATTCCTACCTCAAAATGTACTGTCTGAAAGTTTCAAAGTGTACCTGACAGTCTGACATGGTATAGTTGTGAATGGGGAAACATTATCCTCTATTGCTTTTCTAATACAGATGAGAATTTCCTCTCAAGCACTGTGGTACAGCAGGTGATGCTGTAATGACTAGCAACATGAGAAAGGAGAGTTGAAAAATATATTTATGCAAATGTGGGCAAAATTCACCTGCACGCTTTGTACAAATTTGACAAAAAAAAAAAATGAAAATGTGATGCCTGTCGTGATTCTACTAAGAACTGCAAACACAGGGAAACCCAAGGTGAGTCGTAAGTCCACACAGGAAAAACCAAGCAGCAAGAACCAGAGGCGAAACATGAGTACAAGCAATCAGTGCACACCAACCACACACATAGGAAGGTAAATAGACAACAGGCAAAAAGCATAAATCCAGATCACACACAGGTAACTTATCTAATGAAAATAGATGGTGTCCAGTGGAGCAGGCTAGAGTCAGTGTCCAGAGTCCAAACTCGAGGAAAACATGATGAATGCTAGGAACATGCACAGGGACCATGACACCTGAAGGTTGAAAACAAAATGAAACCACAGCACTGAAGGAGATATGGCAGAGATGGTGTCTCAGGATTTGTTCACTTTTAGGAGGTCATCAGTGCTCTGTGTCAAAGGCAACCATGACATTTAAAAGTATGTTGGGCACAGGGCCGTGCACAATTCTTCAAAGCACCAAAAGGGCATCCCTCTCGCCAAGTTATTTATAGAAGAAGTTACCAACAGTAGCACATCTTTTATGCACTGAAACATGTTTTTATACTCAGATTTCTATGTGAATATCAATTCACAAGGAGACAATGAACTTCAGTTGTCACTATTTACAAAACTGCTAGATGTCAGTCGCCTTATAGTTGTGACCCCCAGATTGTGTGAGTGGCTCAGCTTCAAGTAGCCTACCACATACTGTAGTTGATTTCCTGCAGACAAATTTAACTATTTTTTATTTGGCCATTTTCTAATATTATTTTAATTAAGTACATGATACATGATTGTACACAGATTTGAGTGAGAAGCAGCTTGACAAAGTACAATATTTCTAATATATTTAAACTGAGTGGCCAGGTGTATTCACATTTGTAATTTCTGGTTATTTGAAAGAGGATGACTTCGGAGAAGGCGAGCCAACAAGAGACAGCACCAGGTGAGTACAGGTTGCAGCATAAGGGGGAGGCAGATACCATACAAACTGTAAACTACAGAGACTGAACAGACATTCAGGTTAGTAGATGAAGATAGTGGCCAGAAGATGGCAGAGGTAAGTATCTTTTCTTAACAGGACTGATGCTCCAAGAAGATGGCAGCAGTGACCCTTCAACATAAAACAGTCCTCTTCGGCCCGCAAAAACAAAAACACATAACAGAGCTCAGTAAGCAAAATGCTAAGGGTAGAGATGGCAACAAGTTTCAGTGAGAGAAACAATCCTCAATTAAAAAAAACAGGCAATACAGGTGACTTGTGACTCAGACAGAGCTAGGCAGGCAGAGAGTCAAACAGTTCAGCTCTGGTTATAGGTTTCTACAGCAGAGGACAGGAGATGGCTAAAAAACACTGCATACAATATGTGACTATCTGGCAACTGAGGGAGGGAACAGAGCAGGTTAAATAGGGCGGAGACAACGCTCACCAGGTGTGAGCTATAATCCACGTGCAGAGTGGAGAACAGCCAGAGATGAAACAAAGCCATCTGGCGGCCTGCCCTGAAACCAGGAAAGAGTACTGAACATGACAAAATCACCAGAGACTTGGCAAAGGTAATCCCATTGTGTGTATCTAGGTGCTTGTCTTTCTTTGTCTCTGTTTTCACATACACATGCATATAACATGTACCCACACACACACACACACACACACACACACACACACACACACACTCAGATAATGGAAAGTACGCTGCAGGATTAGGAGCCACAAATTAGACATTAGAAGACATGTGCTGAGCGAGGAGGAACAAAGCAGAAAATCATATGGCACCCTATCCTCTTAGCTCTACGGGACACTTTCTCTCTCCCCATGAGATCTCAGACTACCCCTCGGCGGCTAACTAGGAAATCAGATGTTTCTTTTTCTCCTCTTGTCTCATAGACAGGCTCACTAATAGCCATCCTGACATCAACCGAAGTTGCCTTTTGTCCACCCTACTGTGACAGAAGCATCACATCCCTCCCAGCACTCTGATGTGCCATGCACCCTCCACATGCACACATAATTATTCAGAGGCTCAAGCTAAGAATAAAGATTCCTGTGTGGATCTTTATCTTTCATGGTTCTTCCAGGTATTTTAGTGTTTGAATGTTAATTACCAGTGTTGTTTGCAGTGGTCAAGTGGGTAATTAAAGGAAAGCATTGTTAACACCTAATTGTGCATATTAATGAGCAGTAAAAACTAGAGTTGCATCACCTTGAAAGCTCAGCAATGCTTTTAAACAACACACAGAGGCAAAATTGCCACTAATCTCAATGCATTGATCAAAAAGCAGCATGGTCACAGGACTAGGAGGGAGCACTGGAGAGTTTATTCAGCCAAGTGATGCATTGAGCTAATTAGAAAGAGTATTTTAGAGGAAAGACATTGCTGGGGAACTCTCATCATCACTCATCCCTGTCTCTGTAGTTAAATGAAGTGTTAGCTTTCATGTAGGCGCATGAAGAAAAGAGTGGGTCGGGGTGGGTTTGTCAGCCAGCGTTCAGGACACTCATTATCTTTCCAAAGTGACGGTCATGTTTGAAAATGATTGAATTTTTAATGGCTCCCTCCCACACTTGGGTTGAAAGGACTGCGGCGCTGGCAATAGATCTCAATCCAATTTACTGTCACTGGAGATGCTTGTATCTCTTACATTCTATTGCTAATTCTCTCCCTCTTCTGTCTTTCTATCCTCCCTTTTCCTATACCACCCTCCTAAAAACAACCTTATTCATCAGTCTGACTGCTGACTATAGTAATTTATGCACCAATTGTGGGGTATCTATGCCAATGCCAACACAATTATGGCGATAGCTCCAGCAGCCCCTTTAAAAACTGTTGTGCAGATTCCAGATCTGGTGGTGCCTGGCAGGAGGGAGCCAGAGATGAGGCCAGCACCGGGTGAAGGAGAAACAGTTTGAGCATGCTGAAGATTTTCTGATGATCCACATACAATGCTGACCGCCAAGAATGGAGCTGAATTGCAGCCATGTGACTCTAAACATATGAAACGCGGCTATTATAGAGTCTCAGCCAGGCTCACTCAAGGGAAAGGGGCTGCGGAGGTCAAGCAGGGATCATTAAACTTAGCTGCTGCTTATCCACCCAGAACAGGGTCAGACAGACGAGACTGAGGGAAGGGAAGAAATGAACAAACATAAAGCTCTGAACAAAGCAACAGCACAGATCTCTTGTGTGTTATACTGAACAGCATTTCAAACTTACTGAATTAACTGAAAATGAAATGAATTTTCAGACTAATAGAAGACCAGTTGAGCTCCGAGGCTGAAGAATAATGCAAGAATTCTCATCATTTTTTTTGCCCCCAAACAAAAAAAAGAAACATAATTTTCCTGCTTCTTAGATTCCATTAAGTCTGAAATGTAACCAGTTATAACATTCCATATATTTGTGTCATTATCCATCAACTTAAAATGAATGGTGTCCACTTTATTGGCATTGATAGTCTCAATTGAAGCACTGGGTTTTATTAAAAGTACTTGAAGGCAGACATGTCAGTGTGCTGAATAAAATCAATGAAAGCTGGTGATTCTATAGTGAGGCAATCGCTTTCACACTGTGAAAGGCACCTATCCATCCAGCTTTATGTAATGGAATGGAATGCAATCTTTGCAACAAATTACTACAGTAAAACTATGGAATTTAATGTTTTATGAATCTAAGTGTCTTCCACAAAATCCCTACCAGTGTTCTTAGATGAAATCATCCAGATTTATGCTACTAACCCTTCTTCCACAAAAACATATTTTAATTTCATAGGTTGGGGTAGAGCAGAGCAGCTTGTCTCCTAACTGGGAGATTAGCGGTTCGATTCCCAGCTTGTTCAGTCTACATGACAAAGTGTCCTTGAGCAAGTCACTGAAAACCCAGTTGCTTGGGAGTACAAATGGGTGAATAGCCAAATAGTATGAAAACACTTTGAGTGTGCTGCAATGCATAGAAAAGAGCTATACAAGTATGACCATTTACCAAGTTCTTGACATATGGGGGGAGCTCAGAGTAGAGCTGTTGCTCCTTTGCATCAAAATGGAGGTGGTTCAGGCATCTGATTAGGATGCCTCCTGAGTAGGTTTGCTGGGTGGGAAGTCTTGGGGTAGACTAGAATACTCTGGAGAGATTATAGCTCATTTAGCCTGGGAACACCTCAGGGTCTCCCAGGAGGAGCTGGAAAACATTGTTGGGGAGAGGAACATCTGGTTCAGCCTATTGAACCTGTTACCACAGTGATCCAACCCCAGAAATGTGGCTGATGGATGGAAGTTCTTGACAGTGCTAATCAATTTCACAAAACATCTGGTCTGATTTTGAGAAAGTTCTTATTTTTTTATAGAGTGAATGAATAAAGCAGTTTAAAAAGATAAATGATTTCAGAGTTAAATCTATGAAGAGTAAAACACACCACTGCTCACTTCTGGTGCACTTGATTTTACTGCTAGTTTTTGCCTGCTAATATAAAGCACATTTAGTTAAACTCACTTTAAGATTATTCTATATAAGTTTTAACTAACATTTGCATATTTATTGCAGTTTCACTATAGCTTCACATCTGTATTATCATTTGCATGCACTTTTTTACTTTTTTGAAAATGTCTCTGGAACAAAATGTTAAAGCTGTCTTTTTTGTTTCATGCCATCAAGATTTAATTGAGGGGGAAAAAAAACAAGCCCCCTTTGTGCTTTATTGTATGTTGTTTTTAATTCTCCTTCCATTTGTTTTTGTCCTTCTTGCTTTATCTTGTTTGCCTTGTGTTTAGAACCACACTTGATTGAATATGAGATTTTTTCCCATTACTCTTTAAAACACCCCTTATTAGCTTTCTTTCCTCTTTATATATCCTTTTAGTTTTATTGTTACATATCTTACTTTGCAAACGTCCATTTCAGTGTCCACAGGAAATAAAGGTTTTTCAATAAAATATGAATGCATTTAACAGTTAATGAGATAAAGTAATGCAGCTCTTTCTAGACCTCTTACTGAGGTCAAAACTGGACTATGACTATCAGCAATATGCACAATAAGATGACTTACTGATAAAAAAGGGGGGGGTGGGGGGGAGGTACAGAAGATCATCAGCCATAACAAATAATAAGTAAAGTAGGTTGGTTGACTTACAAACCAGTGTATCACCGTTTAACTTGTAAATGACCAGCACCTAATGACCAAATGGAAGTAAAAGGAAAGAGTTTCACTAGATGACTCTACAGTAGGAGACATGAAACTGGGCCTTCCCAAAACCCATGCAGATAAACATAAAAACTCCACAGAGAGAGGATTCAGCAAGCATTCAAGCATGGATCCTACTGCTGGGAGACAACAGAGTTAACCACTAAATTTGAAGTCCCTACCAAACTGAACCTGAACCTCTAATAGAACTAAAAACAACTAAAATATCCCAAAGGATTGACAGCCTCTTCACAAGCCTTAGTTGGTGGAGGGACTGTGCAAATAAGTAATATTAGAGTCCACTAAATGTGTCAGTTAAACATATGAATGTTCCAAAGAATTAAAAAATGTTACTATTTATTACATCTGACTTTTAATCCACAAGAACAATTTTCTAGTTTAACACAAGTCATTAAATCCAAATAAGTTACATTTAATTTAATTGCACTTCAAACTGCAGCTGCATGGTATTAAGGAAATCATCTGAATATAAAGTCCATCCTGTCACCTAGTCTCTCTTCACCCACCATGTTGACCCCTGTGTGCCCTGAGCTTATTAAACAAACAGTCATGCCTCTATCGGCTCAGCTGTGGGTTTTACAGTTTAAGAGGATGGTAGCAGGTTTTTGAGGTGGAGGCGTTTGATTTGTTAGAGGAATCAGACACATGGTCTTAGGCCCTGAGGAAGCCACATCTGGGGAGACAGCCTCCCACGGCTTGTAACCCCTGATCACATGGCCAGCAGGCCTGGAGCCTGCCAGATAATGGGTGACACACTTCCCTGTCTATGAGTGTGTGTGTGTGTGTGTGTGTTTGAGTGTATAAAGTCGACTTATTATTCTGTAAAAGCTAGTTTTGATCATGGAAAGTGTGCAGGAGGTCTGCCAGACACCCCTCCTGCATCCAGTCAGAACAGAGGAGACGAGGAAAAGGAGGGCTGCCCTTCATCACCGCCACACACACACCTACAGCCACAGATAGACAGTAAAGAAAAAGTCATATTCGCACTTTTGAGCGTGTGTCTCCACGGCGTTGGTGTATTTTTATCAAGGGATGAGACGACAAGTAAGGCTTGAGGAGAACAGCTTCAATAAAATGATCTAAATTCATTTTTAGTTAGGATGAACAGAATGTGGGTCCATTCTGTAATTGTTAATAAAATTTCCACCCATCAAGATCAAGATTTCCGTTTCATGGAACGTTTCACTTTCATGTGGTCACAGATGATTAATATCAAGATCCTCTAATCAGGATCATGACATCAGTATTCTGTGATATTGTCATAATCCACCGTCCCTTCTCATTATCACAAGATGAAAACACTCTGACATGGTGATCATCAATGATTACCAGACATTTATATCACCGCTCATATTGACATCAGGTTTATTACAGCTCGCGGCTGCTGCAACCAAAGGAGAATGTCCCTGTGCTACAGCATCTCTATCGTATTTCTGCAACGACTGTGTTCCAACAGTTAACACTGAGAGTAAATTTTCAGTTTAAATGTTTATTCTTGATCGTGGAAACAGCAGTTGCCAAAACAATCCCAACACAAGGGTCCCTTAATCTCTTGTTCTCAAGCTTTTAAACACGTCTCATGGTTAATGCCAAGGCCAAGAGTAAACTGTCAGCTTAACTTGGAAAATGAGAAATCCTAGAAATGCTTAGAATGAAGGAACACTTGAAGATCAACAGTACTATGAAGCAGATGAAGACTATGTGTTGCTATAAAAAGTTTAAACATATGTAAGTACTGTAAATGGATCTTGAGTTAATTGTTTTGTCAACCATTAGTTTATTAATATAGTAAAAAAAAAGTTCTCAATCAGTGTGGACATGACAACTGATTCCAAATGTGCTTTGAATCTGGGTGATGAGAACTTTGAAATCCTATATTTAACATTCTTATAGCATATAATTATTATTATTTTTAAATAATATGATTACTCTCATAAGATTAACATTTCCCTTAAAGGCTATAACATCATGACTATTCCTGAAACTTCTCATTAACTCTGATATGAATAGGTACATTTGCTGTGTTACTGTACTGAGTTACCTCTGTGTATGTGTTTATATTTGTACTGTATCTGTAGATGTGTAGTCAGTGATTTCAGCTTTGGTAAATAAAAATGAGAGGTTGCTCATGAGGTTAAGTGGCAGTAAAAGGACAAGCCTAACACAGGGAACCACTTCAAGAGGAAAATCGCTCACTGACACTTCACTTCAGTATTTTTATGAAACTACGATTGTGGCATACTCTGTTTTCTACTAATCTACTGTATATAGAGGCTGACAGAACGTCTGTGCTGATGATGTCGAAGGTCTCTGAGCATATTAATAATTTACTATAATGATGCAGAGCTGCCTCAGCCCTCTGTTCCCCTGACCTGTGGGCTTTACACATTATGCTTGTTCATATTATTGTATGCCCATTGGGTGTAACAAATGAGTACGATTTGCCTTGAAAATATCCTCTCAGGTTATGTACCACAGCATCTATGCATTTCTGTGCTGCTGTGCTACTTTTTCATGACATATATAGAAACTGTATATATTCACGTGTGATTGATATATTTACATTACTTAGTAACATTATAATAATTGATAATATACCTATAATATACCCACCTACCGGTACATACTAGGCACTCCTACTATACAGCATATATTAGCATCCAAGCTTTGGACTGGAAAAATATTTCAGAGATAACCTCATCCTTTACAGATCGTGCCCCCTGTGGAGTCCACCTTTTGCAGCTCCAGGCATTCCCAGTTTGTAATCCCAGACAAACTGGTGCTGAAACTGCACAATCTGGGAATACCTGCAATGATGTGTCATTGGATTAAGGACTTCCTCACTAACAGGCCTCAAGTGGTGAGAATCGGAAGCTGCACATCATCCACACTGGTCCTGAACACAGGCACACCACAGGGCTGTGTGCTTAGCCCAGTTCTCTTCACTCTGTTTACCTGTGACTGTTATGCCATTCACCCCACAAACACAGTTGTGAAGTTCGCAGACGACACCACCGTAGTGGGCCTCATCTCAGACAATGATGAGACTCATTACAGAGAGGAGATTCAGCACCTGACAAGGTGGTGTTCAGATAACAATCTTGTCCTGAACACCAACAAGACTAAGGAGGTCATTGTGGATTAAAGGAGGTCCAGGAAGACAATACATGCTCCTCTTCTCATACACGGGGAGGTGGTGGAGCAAGTGGATAACATCAAGTTCCTGGGCATCCACATCACATCTGACCTGGTGAAGAAAGCCCAGCAAAGGTTTTTCTTCCTCAGGAAGCTGAAACATACTGGTCTGTCCTCTCAGTTGCTTGCAAACGTCTACAGAGCGACAGTAGAGAGCATCCTCTGTCTCAGTGTGACAGTGTGGTACGGAAGGCGCACCGCCCCGGGCCAGTGGTGAGAACAGCTCAGGGCATTATAAGGAGTCCTCTTCTGGATCTCGACTCACTATACACTGATCGGATCCAGAGGAGGGCCGGACGGATTGCTGCAGACCCCACCCACCCAGGCAACAGTCCGTTTGTTCCTCTTCCCTTCAGGAAAAGGTACAGGAATATAAAGACTAAAACAAACAGACTGAGACACAGATTCTTCCTCAGAGCTGTGAAATCAATCACCCCCCTAACCCCTAATCACACACACAACCTCCCCCCCTATGGACAGACACAGACACAAACACAAAACACTAGACTTCTGTAGACACACACCCATGCTCAAACCTCTTCCTAAATATTTGCACTGAGCTGCACCTTATAATGTTACTACACTCTTTTGCTGCTAACATGACCCCCATGACCTGATTAGGTCCCATACATCCATTTTTTATTTGCTCATTGTTTTGAGTTTTGAGGTCATTGGTGTGAGCCTGCCCTCCATGGAGAACCTGTACACTGCATGGGTGAAAAGGAGGGCAGAGAGGATCACTGCAGACCCTTCACACCCTGGACACAATCTGTTTGAACTCCTCCCCTCTGGACGGCGTTACAGGTCACTGTGCACTAAGACAACCAGGCACAGGGACAGTTTCTTCCCCCAGGCCATCACTCTGATTAACACTTAACTTACGACAGTATGATTAGACAATAACCCTCAGTGCAATACCTGTAAATATACCTCGTACAGATTATAGAGACTTGTACAGGTCTCTAGCTTTAAGTACTCTGTTTTATCCCTATTTATCTCATTTCAATGAACATTCCTTTGTTGTCCGCATTGTTTACTGTCTATTTATACTGCTTTTTCTGCATTGTTTGCACTGTTTGTTGATGTTAATACTGCTATCTTGTTATATTACACAGCCTTATGCTGGTTACTGTTTTGCACATTGAGAGCTGATGTACCAGAGTCAAATTCCTTGTGTGTCCGTCACACCTGGCCAATAAAACTGATTCTGATTGTTTTAGATTGACTTATAAAATTGTATGTTATGCAAATACTTTGTCTTTTAAGCTGAGAGCTGCTAGAAAACTTTTTTGTTGTGCTGTGCATAATAACAATAAATATTCTTGACTTGTCTTGACTTGACTGCTGAAAGATGCTGAAAGACAACTGCCAGAAGTAAAAAAGCAATTGCTAGGCTATAAACTGACCTACTACACCACCGTCCCATCATTTTATCATCACCACTACAGCTCCCAACTTGTAATTTGATTTATAGTGCTTTTTCTCTTCTTTTAGCGTGACCAGATTTAGGCAGTTATCAAGGCTTTGTCGGTTAATTATAATAGTTTGCAAGTGCTTAAATTTAAATATAACAAGGCTGTAATATATATCAATATACTGTAGACTCTGGATTCCAGATATTAAAGATTTTACACAAATGAAGCTTTCTTTTTAAATTCAAATAATAATAATAATAATGATAATAATAGGTTATCTGTATCCTGTGTTTAAAGGTAATGTGCTGCTAATAAAACTTTGGGGAAGTTTTTTAAATCCATTTTGTGTTAATTCACAAAGTTCACAAAGCATGTCCTTCTCAGATGCAACAGTATCTTCAAAATCAAGATTGGCACTAATGCACTTCCACACAGCTCCTAGTTTGATGAGGAAATGAAGATGTCCTGGAGCTTCACTGCTGTAATGACATTTCAGGCTTGTCTGGCAGGAGGAACATTGTTTCCTGACATGAAAATAATGAAAGGCAGAGTATGCTGATGTTCGTAGGCAGAGCAGCTTGTTTTAAGAGGAGACTTGGCTAGGCAATATGAATGGCATACATCTTTTTCTATTATTAGGTGTATTGTAACCTACTACTTTGTCTTTTCCTTTATTTCTATTCATACATACTTTAGTCTCAGGTTGTGTTTGCGGTTTTCCTTTTCTAAACAAACTCTTGCGAGTTAAT
The DNA here is from genome assembly GCF_001952655.1 of Monopterus albus. Taxonomy (NCBI): domain Eukaryota; kingdom Metazoa; phylum Chordata; class Actinopteri; order Synbranchiformes; family Synbranchidae; genus Monopterus; species Monopterus albus. The sequence continues at coordinate 1,779,454 of NW_018127991.1, forward strand.
ATATATTGGATGTTCTACTCTGAACTACTGTGGAGATGTTGCTTTTTTGTGTTACTGTATTTCAAGGTTTCTTAGTCTTTTCTGGTTCAGCCTATTGAAGGAACTATACTTCTTGCTGGTATATTTAAAAAGTTTAAATGTTAATGAGATGACATGAAACTTCCATCACCGGTCTACAACTGTTTGGGCAGCTCAGCAGGTGGGGAGGATGTTTAAAGAGCTCACTGGCCCATTTAAAACAAATGTAACTCAAGGGTAAAGAAATAATGCTCTCATTTCCCTGTTTCTAAGCTACATTGTAAAAAAAAAAAAATATTTTGTTATTTTTTATTGCTCACCAAAACAACCCAAGTGCTCCTGACATAAATTATTCATATTAGCATTTTCTAACCTTCCAGTTCTATGGTTACACTTTAGTTAGGGTTTGGTAACACAAACTGATCATTTGTGTATAGTGGAAAGGTGTTATCTGTTGTACAGTAGGACACAAGACGGAAAGCCGAGAACACACATAACAACTAATGGAATCCTGCAAAGACAGTAGAGGCCATATTTAAAGATTTTTTCCACCAACTTGCACAGATTCTACATCCTTCACAGTCAGGAATGAGCACACACCTCATCTTGGTCCCAACACTCATCACACACAAACAGACTGCAACTGCAGGTTTTACCTGATTTATTGGAGTATCTTGTACATAAAATCTATTTTTTCCCCAACATAAAAGCCGATCGAGTGTCCAAAGAAGTCAGAGTTTGAACTTTTAGGAAAATTTTCTAGGAATCTCCAATTTTAAATGAAGAAACTTTGTTCTGACTGTGGCGTAAACAGGAAAGGTCACAGACCAAACTAGTTAAGATGTCATTTTCTGAGAACAGTGACAACTAGTTGTTGTTTGGCATCAGGATAATTGAGTCTGAATCTCACTTTTTAAACTTACGTTACATATTACTACTCACAATGCATAACTTGATTCAATGAAATCATAAATCTAGGTGTTAGAGATGTTCCTTGTTTTACCACAGCACAACAGTAAACAACATCAAGGACTGTACATTCTGAAACTGTCACTTTTACATGAAACAGTATTTGTTACTTGTGTTACTTGCTGCATTTTATATTAAGCAGAAGAATTAGCATGTGGGCATGTTTCCACTCTGTCCCATGCACAGTCGTGTCCTCAGAGCATAAATAAATCGTTTTACATGTGACCCCTCTATGACTCGGCCTGCAGATGATAAAATACTATAGCTGCACATGAGTTGTACAAACACCTGTGATAATGACATATTTTCCAACAGGCCGGGGAGTCAAATCATCAACAGATGAGACACAGCTCTATGTTAAACAGTCACTTAACGGACAGACACAGGCAGTAGCTTCCACCTTGTCTCCATGGCAACCGCGCCAGGGCGCTCAGTGCTGGTTGGCGGAGCCAGTGAAAGGCTGGTCAGGTGTGAAATTACCTCAGTGCCCAGCGCCACACGGAGTGTGAAGAGAGTTTAACAAAAGCAACGTGGTTAAAGGAGAAGTGCCCCCTACATCCGCCACACACACACACACACACACACACACACACATCTTTTTCTTTGCTGTCATTCTAATGCAATTTACTTCAAGCAGGATTCCTTCTTAATGCAAAGATGCCAAAGACAAGTTCAACTGATAGATAGATATAAGTTTGCTCTTAATATAGAGATGACTATAAAATAGAGTGAGATTTGCCATGACAGCTCTATGCCACTGTTCCACTGCTGCGATTTTCACTATTCAGTGTTGTCAAGTTGGATTGAAAGTGTGAGTAAAAGAGTATTGTATTCTATCAGCAGATGTCCAGTTGTATATGTCTGAGTATTTTATGTGCTAATATATATGGACATACTCTGCCTTTGAGGACAGCACAGTCTGCCACAGAATAGGGTTCTTCAAGTTATTAGCTTGTGCACAGAACTGTATGCCATGTCTAGGGAGAGTGCCCAGTTATGATTGGTTGGAGGCCTGAATTAACTTTTAATCCAGACAGTTTACCCAGACACATTTGATGTAGGCGTGTGTTTGCCATTTAAAATTAATGTATCAGTATCAGTCTGTAGGTAAAGTCAGCAACAGCTGAGCCTCAGCTAAAGCTTGGAGCTAGGGTTCTTTGTGTAATCACCAACAGCAAAATAAAGGATAAGCAGCTTCTCAGTGAGAACAACAAACAGGTAATTTTAAATAAGTATATTTGTGTGATTCTGGGAATCCAAATCAACTAAAGGTAGGAAAAGAAAAGAGGACTTGAACTCTGGGTGCCAGTATTGTTAGCCATGACTCCAGGGGATGAGCTGCAGGGGAAAGGAGAAAAGACAGGAGAGGAAGTGAGACCAGCTGGACAGAAAATAAGGCGTCATGGACAGGTCAGAGGTGGAGTGATGGAGTGAGGCTGCTCTTCTTTGTTGTTGAGATTGACAGCAATCTGTGAAATGTCTCTTTGCCAGTTTTATAACATATCAGGATTATAACACTCTGTTCCTTCTCCTGTTCAGGTAGCAGCTACTACATGACAGAAATTCTGAGACTCAGGAAGTATAATTTTGGGAAGTGAGATAAATAGTTATCTGTGGAAATTGAGAATTGATATTTGAGTTTGATTATATTGTTGGCAAGTGGCCATGATATATGCAGGAGCAGGAGGCTGTTAGCTCTTTATCATCCATTCAATTGCAGCATGTATAACCTGTTTAGTATTAGCCCTTACATGCTGCTGCACACTGTATTTCCATTTTCATTGAAGTGAATGTAGAGTACAGAGTTGATATTTGGTGTCAAGGCAGATTCACCTAAAGAATACACACACTGGTGCTGCTCCTGCTACTGGGGTCAGAGGTCACAGATCAACATTAAGCAATAAGACTTTCTGAAGCATGCAGAGTTGATGGCATTCACACAATCTTTTTTAAATTCAAAAGGATCTAACTGTTTATTCTTCTCAGTGTCACTTAATGAAAGTAAAACTGCTTGTTACTTAGTTAAAAGTACAAAAATATTAGCATCAAAACATACTTAAAGTACTACAGTGCTCATTATATAGAATGGCATGTTTCACATTCCTGTATATCATAATTACTGATTGCATTATTGTGTACATCGCATTTAATGTTGCTAGTTTTAACTACCTTATATGCATTTAATTAGAATTACTGCTGGGTAGCTTGGGAATGTTCCACCATAGATCAATTAGGTCTTATAATTATATAGCATTTTTTGTATTAATCTGGGTAGGAAAAGTAACTAAAGTTATAACATAAATGTAGTGGAGTAAAAAGTACAATATTTCCATCTAAAATGTACTGAAGTCAAAGTATAATAATAATAGTAATAAAAAATGAAAATCCTCAACTAAAACAGATACCTCAACATTGTAGTTAAGTACAGTACTTGAGTAAATGCACTTACTTACTTTCCACCACTGGATAATTATCTGAATTTTGACCATTTCACTCCTCACAAGGATCATTCAGTACAGCAAGGGGTTGGGCCTGATGGTAATATTAGGGAAAAGAAGACTAGGGCTATCACTGAGGATTTGAGATAATTAGAAAAGTGGAAATTTAATTATTGGTTATTCTATTAATTAGTTTTTTCAAAATCAATGATTTAATTAGTCTTTAAAACATCAAATATCAGTGAGAAAAATGCCAGCCACGCTTGCAAGATCTAAAGACGGCCTTCTTTGTCTTGTTTTTTTTTTTTTCCCAAAACACAGGCGTTTCAGTTTACTGTTTGTATAACAAAGATACCAATAGAAACTGCAATCCCTCTCTTTTGGAACCAGCAACCATCTTTTTTCATTATTTCAGGTTGAAAAATGACTGAAAAGATCCATTTAATGTCAAAATAATTGGCAACTATTTTTGGCATTTAATCAGTTACTCAATTAATTGTTTCAGTTAAAATAGATTTAGAGCCTGCAGGTCAATGTCGGGGTGAAGGCAGCGCTTTTGATTTACTATAGGAGCAACAGAAGTGGCAAAAGCAGCAAGTGTCTGTGTAACCTCATCCTGCCCATAAGCAAACAATACTTGTAATGATAGGTGTTTGCAAGGTGTTAGGAGTAGTCGAGGGGTGTGCACCTCATTTTCTCTCCACTATTTTATATGGGATGCTGAAATCCAAGTGTGATATTTATACTTGATTTAGTCCCTCAAGGAGTAATGGATGAGTGAGGAGTGATTTAAGACAATACCTGGGTGGTCATTATCTATCCATGGTTATAGTACTGCCAAATACTAGCTTGCTAGACTTGCAGCATTGCTAAGATTTAATTGCAGGTTAAAAGAAACCCCACCTGGCTGCGGCAACTTTCAACTTCACTGGGTCTCATCCTCCAGCCTGAGTCTCCCGTTGCTGGTCTCCTTCATCGGCCAGCCTAACCTACCAGTGGTCTCCAGAGGCCACCTGCCAGCAACAGACTCTGTCCCACTCTCATTAACACTTTGTGTCCTAATAAACTTGTTCCAGAACCAAGTCCTGTCACTCTCTCGCCTCTGGTCGGATGCACCGGTCGTAACAGGCCCATTTACAAGCTCTTGTGCATTTTCAGATGTAACAAGGTTATCATTTAGCCTGTGTTCATTTTGCTTATTTTTCTGTCCTTTCTGTATGAACAATTCAAGTATGATAAGAACTGTACCATCACAAGTCATCCATTCCCAGTGGCAATAATGAAAGAGCAACAATAAAAGTTCCAAAAATAGATCTTGGGGGTGATGATGATGATGGTATAAACTGGTTAAACTTTGTTGACAGTTTCACATTATCCCAGATCTGTTGGTTGTTTAAAAGTCTGACCATCTCATGTATGTATGTAGCCAGGGAGGACATAAATACAACAACACCTCTGAATATAATGTAGTCCAGTACAACACCACCTTTAACTATGACCTCAATAATAAATATAGAATTGAGTCTATGCATTTACATTATAATTTATACAATTTCACCAAAAACTGAAACATTTTGAACTTCACAAACACAGATGTTAAGGTGGAAGTGTTGCATTGAATTGCATACAACTGTACAGGTGTACCTAATAAAGTGTATATAGTCTCGTCTCTACAGGACTACAAGTTTAAGATCTACCAACAAGCTGGCTGCCATCACACCAACATAGACATCAGGTCATGATGGGCCTGTGAGGAGGAGGAGTGCCAACACTGCCAACGTGCTGACGACCGATAGACTCAGAGACTAAAGCCCTCTACTCCATGTGACCCAGCAAATTGACAGGGATGACCTTCTCTACCGCTGCTGGTGGGACCCAGGGACCCACCGTGATATCCTGCAGCCCCTGATGCCTCTGTTTACTCTAGCATCACAAAGACTTTGCACCAGCTGTGGTCCTGCTTCTACTGGCCAGGTTTTCACCAGAATTTCAAGTTCCACGTCCACCAGCGCGACACCTGCACAGCCCAGAAGGGGCCAAGCCGACCCTCACATGCTCTTCTGCAGCAGTATCAGGCACCAGCGCAGGCTCCCCCGACTCCTGCTGGGCTGTGTTACAACTCTGTGGGTCACTGAGGCCAGTAAACAGTCAGGTGGGGGTTGTGTGGTGTTGGGAGGACAGAGAGAGACGTGGCGGGGTGCCCCATAGTGCCCTGGGACAGTGTGTATATGGTTCAGAGGGTTTTGCCAGGGTTGTTGTTCAGAGTGTGCTCTGTTTGCTGTGTGGTTGCACCTGTGTATGTGAAAATCAAATGAGAAAAAGACAAGCTCTGGCCTTCAACCCTTAATCACCCAACAAACGCTACAGTATGTTACAAGCAGACTACTTTGTGTGGCAGAATCAACGGTGGAATCAGGGAGCTGTCAGTCATGGAGGGTGTGCATACACCTCCACACAGTCCTGACTTCAGTCAGCTAAATTAACCGAGAACACCTGAGTGCCTGTTAAAACCTTTAAAATCAGTCTGAGTGCACTGCAACTCAATAGGCTTGTATGCTGACTGACAGATTAAGTACAGTACATACTGAGTAATGCCCAGCCAGTGTTCAGACCAACAAATATTAAAACTTTTAAAAGGTGGACACAGGTTGAAGCACTCCTGTGTCAATCAGTGACAAGAACAAAAAAAAAAAAAACAGAAAAAAAAAGTATTTATCAGAAAATGTGGCAGGTCATAACTTGTAGCCTTCTGCAATGACATCTGAATAACAAATCAGGCACAGTGGTGGCTGTGATGATCTGACATCCCAGTGAGCTTCATGAATATGATTTGTGGTGACAAATATCACAGTGTGGCTAAAAAACGAGAACAGATGGAGAGAGGGGTATGTGTTGGCTGTCCAGGGCTCAGAGCAGTTCACTGTGATAAAACCACAAGAAAGGGACACACACACACACACACAGCAGGAAGAAACTGAATCAATGTATGGAGACATTTTCATTTTTAGACCAATCCTGTTACCACCACTGAAAAGGTCCACTTCACCGTCTGTCTAGACTTTTTTAATCAGTCACTCAAACTAAATGTATGTATTTAAAGCTGCACAAATCAATATTTTTTAACAGTTGAGCCCAATAGGCAACCTTAAAGTTACTTCAATTTTTCTTTTTGAACACCTTTCTCGTGTTGCCTACCTATTCCATTTTTCGAGTCAAGAGGGTTGCCAGAGCAGCTCATAATGTCACAACACTGTGGCACCAAACTAATCAGTCATTGTCAGCAAAATATCACCACTGGCAACAATGTGACCAATCATCTACTGTATCTATCCATTCATTATTTATACCACTTATCCTGTAGAGGGTCATGGGAGGACTGGAGCTGACATGGAGTGAAAGGCGTGAAAGTCTATCACAGGGCTGACACTTAGAGGCAGGTACAAGTGATTTAGACCCACCGATCAACCTAACATGCATGCCTTTGGACTGTGGCAGGAAGTCAGTGCACCTGAAGGAAACCCACGCAGGCACAGGGAGAACATGCAAACTCCATACAAAAAAGGCCCCAGTTGGCTGTAAGGTTCGAACCCAGAATGTTCTTGCCATGAGGGGACAGCGCTAACCACCATGCCACCCAAACTATCCATCAATACACATGAATAATGACCTTATACCCATCTACAATTTCTGTTATTAATATTATTGATCTGCAGCCTCTTTGTAATTCCAGGCCCCTGGGCTTCAGCCTCAGAAAGCCTGTGCACTAAATCACCTCTGACTAAGTTAACAAACCTTCCTCATTTCTGTCCAAAATTGCAACCTTTAGAGGACATGCTGAAAAATACTGAATTCCAAATGTGCAATTATTGCACCTAATTACAAACATGATTATATAAAAAAAATGAATGTTTATAACCTCGTGGCAGCACATGCCAATTATAAGATCTCTGACCCTGATCCTTTTCTAAGTGACTTTTAGTTCATGCAGTCTGTTCTTGTTCAGTAATGCCTGTTTCATGTTCGATATGAGTATGAATATTTACACTACAGTCTCACCATCTTTCTGCCTGAGTCTTATCAGTGCTCATAGGCTACTGTAGTTGCAATGGCGCTACGGTTGATCATCTGGTTCAGTGAGGTCGTGGCAAGGATGAGCAACATACAGTAACTTTCAATTTCAGAGTGTGGAGGAACCTGGCTCTCTGCCACTCTGCTCCTTTCCCCACACTCATCCTCCAAAGATCTGCTTTTCATGTTTCCTGTGTCATCAGTGCAGCCTTTGATGCGCCACTGATGAGTAAATTCAAAAAGATGTTGGCTATAAGCGACAAAACCTTGAGAAGACTCCAAAAAGTGACGATACAACATCATTTACCTTGCAAAATATTTCTTCAGAGTTTCTATGTGGAACAACCTTGTCATCAACACTTTGGTGCTTCTGAGAGTCGTAAGTCAAAAGAGTTATAAGGCACTGAGAGGGAAGTTGTTTGTGGTTCTTATGTTGTCTTTTCTTAAGGAAAGACTGCACTGCATATTTACAGTTGTAAAAATCCACAAAGCTGTGAAATCCTGTTATTTATCTTATTTCACGGTCTTTCCTAAATACTGGTTAGTAAAAATAAAAAAAAAATAAACTCAGCACAAGGTTCTGATAAAAACGCCCCCTCATTTCCCATTCAGGTTCTGTATATTTAATACCAGTAACCGAACAAAATACAGTAGTCAGAAACCTCGTGCATAGTGAAGCATTTAGCAATTCTGAGCCCTGAGTCAGTAGCACGTCAAATTACGCACAGACATGACACATGTACTGTACATACTGTTGGGAATCATTAAGAAGGTCCTTATATTAGATGGTGCATAATCAGTATGAAAAAGTTTGTTTCCACTAATAATCCCACTAAGCAATATGCTGCATTTTGTGAATGCAAAAATCACAGTTGTGTGACACTACACCAAAATAAGACACAGGAGGACAGGATAAACTAGTTTGTCCCTAAAGGAAGGTTTGTCTTGGGCACAAGTGCTACACAGAGCTGCATTCACTTTTTTTTTTCAATTGCTAAAACTAAAATGACATACTTGGTACAATTAACAAAACTGTGACACTCAAAAAATTCAGCCTTTTCTGATACTTTTTGCAGAGCAGTACACATAGTTCTCTACATAACACACAGAAATCTGCCATAAAGTCATTTGTTGACCTTGTCAAAACACTGCCATTCAAAAATGCAAGACTCCGAAAGCACTTGTGCCACCTGGCCACACACATTATGGCTTAATTGTTGACTCATTAATCAGGATGTTAACAGGAAAAGCTGGGGCCTCTTTTACAGGCAACAGAGGAGGCTTGATGCAACTGATGTGGAGGGCTGCCGAGGTCCAAATTGAAAAGGCTTTTTCCTGTCGCAGTCCAGCCATGGAGGACACTGTATGTGATGTTGATATGTTCATGAGGTGCTGTGGACAAGTTTTGAGAGTTTACTGATTTGACAATGCAAACAAGTATCATATACATGATTTATAGCTCAGTAAAGTTACTGAAACTTCCAAAACAGTGGAATGGTACTTTATCTCTGCCATGAAACCAACTTTTGTAATTTAGAACTTACACTGAGCAAACAGAATAGACTGCCTTTATTGTCATTGCATCATTAAAAAACCCCATACCAATGAGGTATTGAACGTGACTCTAATAAGATGCAACAAGTTAAAAACACACTCTCCACACATTCATCCATACAAATTTACACCCCAGTAAATAATAATAAAAATAAATAGTGAATCATAACAAAAGGAGCTATTAAAAACTACTGCACATGGGTAAGAGTACTAAAAGGAAACATTCATTTGAGTCTGTTCATGATGTGTGTTGCTGTAGGGAACACGTTGTGACTGAGTCTCTTAAAAAAAATCTGTATTGCTTCCCAGGGGGCAACAAGTCAAACAGATGGCTTCCTGGGTGGGTACAGTCTCTGATGATGACTGAGGTAGCGGGTGTTAGCAATCTCCTCCAGGCAGGGGAGAGGACATCCACTGATTTTCCAAGCTGTATTTATTACTCTATTACCTAGTACTGCACACTACATACTTACAGTACTTTACAAGTACTGCACATAAGTACAGCTGTCAGGTACTTGTGCTCAAGTATATCCAATATAAGACAAATATACTTTCAAATACTTCCTACCCACTAGAGGAAGATTACACTTGCTTTTTTTTAGTAATATAATTAACTGTTAATAAAAATATTGAATCCTGTAAAGGGATCATCTTGCATAATGAGTACGTTAATTTTGCATGTACAGTACATTAGTTGATATTCCAAGCAACATTTTTATAGTTGTACTTAGATGCACCACTTTGTTTTTGATCATTAGTAGCACCAGGGAGCAATGTTTGAGTGAGTGGGTGGGTTGCTATATGGTTGCATGTCGAGCACTTGCACATGCACGCATACAAGTGCACATATAAACATTGCTGCTGCCAGTTTCATGTTATTTCACTGACTGACAGCTGGTGAAAGTAACGTGCCAAGAAACTGCCAGGAGAGGCAGGGAAAAGAAGACAGCTAGCTAGAAACATAATGTAGGTTTCAAAATATGCACAAAAAAAAGCGTGAAAAGAAATACACTGAACATTTTGTTAGACATAAACAGGGCTGTAGCGTAGGCTAAATGCACAAACACTGTTTACTCACTGCTCAGATATTGAAACAGTGTTTACACAGCCCTTCACTCAGCATTTACACAGATATTACACCTGTCAGGGTGCTAAAGCCAGGCCTCCTCTCAGTTTCTGCTGAAAATCCTGGGATCCCTCGCTTTGTTTTCTACTGGAACATTACAGTACACCTTCATGTCAGCACCACTGTATCCTGTTATGCAGAGCCACTATCAAGGTGTATTCAGGAGTAAAAGAGACAAGCTGATCAAGAAAAACATCTCAGGTCTAACTCTTTAAAGACATACGTAATACGTCTACGTAATACGTAATACCCAACCAAATTCAAAACACAATAGTAAAAGCTACCATAAAATAATTAACTAATATTTTAATACAAGAGCTAAGACTGCATAAAAGTCATATTAATGTATTGTTTCCTTATGTTTACATTAGTTGTGTTTGTAGACACAGCAGTAAAATGGTCAGATGCTTCACTTTTGTTTAAACTAATAAATTGCACCACCATCCATTTTGTTACTGTTATATTCCAAACATTGATCTGTAATAAAGACCCATAGATTGTGTTTTATTCAAAGATTCCCCTCCACTTGCTGTTATGTTCATTTCTCAGGAGTGATGTTCCTGGGTTATTTTTACCATTACTAACCATTTCAATCACTATTTAGTGCAATGGTGTTCTTTACCTCTCACAGATTTTGGTAAAATGAAAATAATGCACTTGTTTTTCATAAAAAATGCATGTTAACACTTTTTTTATGTACATTGGAAAGACCTACATATAAAATACATAATTTTTACGACATTAACTTATTTAATGTTATTTTACATTTTGAAATCTTTTCTTTTTATGAAGTGATGTTGATAAATTAACATGAGACACCTCTTCTGTTCGGGGTTAAATTGACCCGAACAGTAGCTTTGTAATATAAACATGCAGGGGGAGGTTGCAAATATGTGAAATGAACCATTTTCATTTTATTTGTTGATTACACCTATTAAGCCAAGCAGAATAGGTTTCATACCAATAAAATACTTTTAACTATTGTGTTTAGATTTTTGCAACATAACTGGACAATTACTGGTAGGTCCAACTTTCCAGCATTGCGCAGTAGCTGAGGTAAGAAGAGTTCACCCAACTGTTACTTTACCATTACAGGTGAGGGCATCTGGAATTCACACAAAACTCCATTGGATATTTCTGAATGCACCATTTGTAATTGCAATGGACCATCTTTGGCCACTCTGGGGCAGCAGAAAAGGCTGGGTACACAAGACTGACCTAACAAAGTCGATAGGAGTGACTTGTAAACAGGTGCCTATTTATGCATCCATTAAACATGGAGTAACATTATCATTCATTTGGAGTTGTGTTTGAGCCAGCATGCATGAGAGCAATAAGACCAAACCAAAGCAGTGACCCTGAAACCAAAGCAATAAGATGAAAAATGCTAAAGCTCTGCAGAGCTGAAGTGACCTGCGGAGATGGCGACAGTTCTATGTGGATTTGTTGCTATATACAAACTCTTTCACATTACACATAGGGAGCATAAGCATGGATTCTTTGATGCAGCTTGAGACTGTCTTTGCAGTAAAGCCTCTATGTTTGTGTGGGCTGTGAGCTGTGCTGAGAAAGTGTGAAGACAGTGAGGGCTCCACCTGTGTAATGATGTCAAGGAGAGCCTGTCTCCCGGATCAAGTCAGCTGTGGTTGCTTAGAGATTTGTGACGCAGTTCAAATGTTTGCATGAGTAAGTAATAAGTGTGGGAGAGCCTAGTGTCATGGGTGGTTGGAGCAGGGTGAGGGCGAGGGTGTGGGCACGCAGTGGGGCCCCACGACTGTGCTGCTCCACAAAGGCCAATCTGGACCTGGGGCTTTCGCTGGAGGGACCCTGCTGCTCCATCTGGAGGCTGAGTGAGCCTGAGGTGACCAGAGACACACACAGGTGAATGAACAAGCTGAACGCACTCATGTAGTGAACACACAAAACTCAAATGATGCTTTGGAGAGAGAGAGAGAGAGAGAGAGATTATTATCTCCTCCCTCGCACTGTGTGCACATCAAGGATGCTGACATCTTGTCCTTACATGGGAGCAGCCTGACAATGAGTACTAGTGAATGACTGAGTGTGTGCTTCTGTGTCTTATTTCACCTCCATCAATTTTTCTTCACTCATCCTCCATCTCTTCACCATCTTTTCCCCTCCTCTCACTTCACTGAATGATAAACTGAAAAATCACATCATTAAAGAATTTACATGTCAGAACAAAGACACTGAAAGATATTCTAGACTGTTGGAGACTGTCTGGTGAATCAGTTCTATTTTCAGCTTTTAACAATCCATGGATTCTCATGTCATTGCTTCACATATAATCCCTAATCCTATCATCTGTGATATCTTTAATGCCTTCACTATTACAAGTACCTCATGACAGTGCAAAGAGGAAGCCAAAGGCTGCAGGACAAATGCAGTGGAGACACACACTAACTGCAACTTCTGCTGAACATTGGACTCATTCACTAAACAGTTGTGGACCACTCAGTGCACCTGATTAGGTTTGTACTGTACTTTCTGCTCTGTCGATTTAACATACATGAAAATGAGAAATGAGAGACCAAAAAATGCAGATGAGCTGAAGACCACTGTCAATAAAACCTGGGCTTCTATACCACCTCAGCAGTGCCACAGACTGATCACCTCCATGCCACGCCGAATTGACGCAGTAATTAAAGCAAAGGGAGCCCCTACCAAGTATTGAGTACATACTGTATACAGTAAATGAACATACTTTACAGAAGGCCAACAATTCACTAAAAATGTTTTTTATAGGTCTTATGAGGTATTCTAATTTATTGAGATAGTGAATTGGTGGATTTTTGTTAAATGTGAGCAAAATCATCACAATTAAACTAGTTCAGTCTGTGTGTACTAAATGTATATAATACATGAGTTTCACTATTTGAGTTGAATTACTGAAATAAATGGACTTCTCTACAATATTCTAATTTATTGAGCTGCACCTGTATACTCATTGGCCACTTTATTAGGTAAACGTACAATTATATGCACGTCAATGCAACACTTGTGCCTTAACATTTGGGTTTAGGAAGCTGAACATGTTTCAGTTTTTGGTAAAATTGTCAAAAATATATAAATTCAGTTCTATGTTTATTATTGAGGTCATAATTAAAGGTGGTGTTGGACTAGACTACATTATATTCAGAGGTGTCTCTATATTTTTGTCCTGCCCAGCTATATACATGGGTCAGAATATTAGGAACATCTTTAAGATAATCTAGCATCCGCTCGGGTATGCATCAGCTAATGTACATGCGCCTGTGTTGGTAAAAGCATAAAGTAGAAATATAATATAACTATGTTAAAATTATTTAACTTAGAGCCTTTATATGATTTTTGTGTCCCATTTGTCATCTTGAGTTTCCTTAAAATGTTCATAGGTTAATTACACCATTTTGGTCTGTGCACACATTACTGCTACCCCTACATCTTTGTTTTCCTCTCCCCTCTCTTGGCTGGGGAAGACAAACAGCTTGGGTGTGGGGCATGTGGTGGTTAGTCTGTTTCTTTCTCCCTGCCGTATGGACACACAGACTGCAAACAAGCCTTACTGTGGTGGCTTGTGCCTGTGAGAATACACATGATGAGCAGGCCATCCACACTCCGGTTAGCCGTAACATGGCCCTTTGGCTTCTGTTCTACTACAACAGGCCACATAAATCTATTGCTTTGACTTGAACCTCCTCCCCTCCACTTGCTAGCTTTTCAGTAGTCCCTCTTCAAACAGTTCATTGCCTGATGTCCAGTACAGGAGCTGCACTGTTTGCCCCCCTGAGACAAAATACGTTTAAAAAGTAGCACACTGCTGTTAGCTTAGATCACAGATGCTGTGACTCTGGTCGGTGCACGCCATGTTTCTGTGTCAAACCAGCAGTGACAGCTGCTGAAACATACCCCCTGTTGGCATCAAGTCTGTCCATGTGATGTCCTGGGTGCTGTAACCACAATTAGATAGCCAGAAAAAAAATGTATTCACAAGATTTATGAGTCACCATGTAGCCTTTAAAATCTTGATATTTAACGGTGGTTTGAAGATCTACAGTAGCTGCACTGTATCATTTTAACAAATGTGCCCCACGTTTTTGAACAGCTGGTGTCAGACGAGATTATAGAATGTTTCAGTCTGGCATCAGACCAGTATATTCTATTTTTGCCTTATTTATCTTTCTGATTATGTCAGAGTAAACCTTGATGAGGAAATTATGTTGATGTGGCTTGCTTGATTTACGGAAAGCTATTCACACAAACCCTGGTCAAAGTTACAGTGTAGGAGCTTTGGAGACACTGTGGTGAATTATATCCTTATCTGTCTCTCAGGAAGAACTGCAGCCTGTGATTGATCAACCCTGTCACCTGCAAATTATGTTTATATACTACTAATTTGTTTAGTGACAATAACTCTCTCAAAGGGCCATAACTGCACTTCTAGTAGCAGTTAAAGCTCCACCAGACTCCCTCTCTATCCAGCAGAAAAACAAAAAGTCTTACAGAAGCCTCTCATGGTTAACGCTGACTACCGGCTCTCTGGCTCTGCGCTGAGTGGCGGCCAGTGAGTCTTCACATTTACCCTGACACTTCAAGGCCATGCCACCTACTTGTTGCTACTCTTTTGCATTTCGTAAATATGCTGGGAAAGAGGTGTCTGGTTGAAGTACAGGATTTAACATCTTGGGAACTTAATGAAAATAATATTCCAACATATTGTACCATAGATTGCTGTGTGTTCTAGGTTCCGAAATAGAAAAAAAGGACCTGTTTATTTAGTTAAACCTTTTCTACCTTAGTTTTAATCCAACAGAGAGATAACACATCTTCTGAGTTGGCCAACATTAGTATAATAGTGCAAAAGCAAAGTGCCCCTAGTGCACATTAACAACACTAAAAAAATGACAAGCATGCACATCCTGCTGCAGATCCTGAAAACAGTAGACAGGTTTGGATGGGGACAAACATGAAAAAAAAAAAACAGAAATGAGAGACAGGGATAATAGATTTACAGTGATTATATTTAGGTTTATTTGGATTTTTAAGGTCAAATTATTATGTTCCTTCTAAGCTTTTAATCCGATTCGGTTATATTTTATTACATTTTTTTTATTTAACTTTTATTTCACCAGGGAAAGTCCCACTGAGTTTTATCTTCTTATCTTTCCCAAGATGACAGCATGAAAGCTACAGACAGATAACTCAATATTAAAATGCATGCACTCAACATACCCGAAATGAACAATTTAAAAAACAGCAATACCAAACATAAAAATACAGTTAAAAGAACAGTTAACAGCCATTTTAAGACAATCAGCAATATAAAGTCAAGAAGGAACATCACCTTCCTGTTAGAAGGAAGGCGGTAAAACATTTAAAGAAGTGGTCTGACAATCAAAATGTTTAGTTGCTGAATTAGAACATGTTGTGATTTAGTGCAGCAATTTCATGAAGGTCATTTGAACAAAGATTTTTAGTAATTTTATGACTAAAAGCAGTGTGCAGTAGTATGTTTTATTTATTTATTTCTTTTGTACTATTGCTACACTATTCCTACAGTCTTGTCACAGATATACTTCTATTTTATTATACACTATAAGAACGCCCTGTCAAATATTGCACAGCATATAAGCAGTAATCATTTCATTGCTTTGATACCTGTAACTGCGGTTTTAAATAACGCTTAAAAGACTAAATGCCTTCATACACATGAAGTGTATGAAGGCATTTAGAGATACAGTTATGCTGCCACAGTAGTAACCAGACTTTTAGCGTAGTTGGCATTAAAAAAAAAAAAAAAAAAAAAAAAAAAAAAAAATTTCTTCAAAAAAAACAAGATTTTTTTAAACATAAATCATTCATTTTTCTTTCTTAATATATTTAAATCATTGTGCTTGAACATAGGGGCATGAATCAACACTAACAATTTAAAAAACAGCAATATGCTCCATCCAAATTAAACGTCCTGCATTCAGCATCAGTCCTTCTCTTTTTGCTACTCATTTTGCTAGCTGCATAGCGCCTGCATCCTGGCTAAATATTCTTTCTGGCACATGCTTAATAAATGCCACAGCAATATCAGACTCAAACTACGCTTTCGGCTGTGCACTGTGTATTCCTCCACTTCGAAATAAAAGTAACTGAATTAACTAAATATTCATTTGGATGTGTTTTGATCTCACAGCCCAGATGAGACTTCACATGTAGCTCGTGGGCCATAAAATGCCCAGGTCTGTTCTCTTACCTACACACATGTGTCAGGTGACAACCTTTTCTGCTAAACGTTTTCATATCACTCCATGCATGTTAAAGGGAGTTTTTCCTCTCCACTGTCTCCAGGTGTTTGCTCAGAGGGATTTGTTGCGTTATTCTCTATAATAATGTAAGGTCTAGACCTTAGGAATTGGCACTACCTTGTAAAGTTTTTTTTCTACACTGCTTATTTACCGTACAGGCAATTTTCCCCAAAAATATGATAATTCCTAGTTATGAGATAGTCCATGAGGAGGAACTTTGTGTTTAAAGTTATCTTGACTCTGTAAAACCATCTCGATGGACAAATTGGGTATGTGTTATATTTATTAGTAATATTCCCCAAATTCACGGTTGAGCTAATTTTCTACATGGATAATGGAATAGAGTAAAAGCAATACATGGGAGGGTAATAAAGCGAGGTCTGGATCTTGGATTTTTCCTTGGGTATTATACCTCACAGAGCCTAATTGCTCAGCTTGATTCTTTAGAATACTTGGATCAGACCCCAACAGTAATTCATACTAGCCTGCCCCTTCTGTACTCTTATACCTCTTAATGCAGCTGTAGTAACACTGTCTGGGCTTTTATATGCACTGTAACCTCAGTGTTGTCTCTTAGCTCTGCCTCATCCTGCAGCTCTGTTGGCTCAGATAAAGTCACAGTGATGGCTACGTTAATGAACCCTCTCTGGCTCCTAACCCTTTCCCATATTAGCTGGGCAAACACAGGCAGTCTTTTGGCTGCCACCCTCACAGTCTCCTAATAAGTTACAGTGATGCCCCCCTTGGCTGCCGGCCGCAATGCACTGGACCCACAAATGTCTGCGGTGAACACTGCCATGTCTTTATCCAGTGTTAGAAAGACTGCATTTTACTCTCTCGTCTAGGGGCCACAGCAGTTTTTGCATCGGTTTATCCACCATGTTTGTGTGTAACAATGAATTTCACATACCACATCCCACCACCCATGACCCCCATCATATTGGCTTTAACCCTGTTTGGCTTTCTGCTTTTGTCCCTGTTTCCTGGCCTCTAGCCAGCACTGAGTGTCATTTTTCTGCTGTTACAAACCCTGTTCCCCCGGCCACCTAAAACCCTGTCCTCACTCTATCTTTTCATTGCACCTCTTTGCCCCCAGATGCATTCTGGTCATTTTCTGTGTGGTTTGTTTTGGCAGCAGCTCAGTGAGCCATCACAGCCATTTAATGGCTGACTGCACCCTGGCTCACCAGTGTTGTTTCTCCTATTGCCAGAGTCTGGCATCCCAGATATCCAATCCTGCTCCTCCTTATTCTGTATAATTGATGCACAGTACTTACTACTGGAATACTTCACATGATGTAGTTTTACATACATAAGAATATGCTAGTGGTTCTTAGAGTGGGGCCCAAGGGAACTGCTGAGTGGAAATCTAAAAACAGTAGATGCATGTGCATAAGTACCTTGCCTACTCAACAATTATCCATAAGTGCACATTAACACACCCACGTTAAACCACTATTTATAACAGTGGAAGTTGACTGTAATCAGTTAATTTCAGTGGAAACACACAGTTAGTAGTGATTGAATCACAATTATGGATGTAACAGTCATTTACTTTGCAGAGCTCTCTCTTTTGGATCTGTTCATTTAAAAGATTAATTCTTTTGGCTCTTCTCAGTTACATTTCCATATTTATTTAGGTTTGTCACTACCTGATCTGTACTGCCTACCAGATTTTATACACATGTGCAAAGCAAGCTCATTTTGAGCTCCGACCATCCTGTCTAGATTTTGACCTTTCAGTGGCCAGTGTGCTCCTGTATAAATATTCTACCGTTTTGCAAATGTGACCAACTCTTGAGATAGATTATCAGCTATGTGCCTTTCTGCAAAAGGGAAACAATCCAGTATAAGAGTCACTTAGGTAAATAATGAAATCAGTTAAAAATATACAATAAGTTGGTGGCCAAATCTTATTTATGGATCTCCTCCTTCCGGTCTCAATGACACGACTCTCTGGCTCTGGCTCTCCGAGTCACCATTCCTCATTCTTGGCTCTGTGTTTCACGAATATACAGTATCACTGCAAACAAGATTTTGCTCTTGATTTCCCTCTCTTCTATCAGGCAAATGAACATCACTCATTCAGTCATGCTAGCACAGATTCTAAATTCTACTTAATGTTACTGTGTGACTGAAGTAAATTAGAGCTCTGTGTATCAATACATGTGATCTAGGGCTAGTCTTCACATGTCATTTACTGTTGCATCACATGAAATCAAATGAATGGCAAGTATGTTGCATAATACACTATAGACAGCTGTTAAGGTTGGTCTGCCCATTCTCAACGTAATTAATACAGCATTATATTTGATGCTGTTGTCATAAAGTCCCAGTGATGTTTGATTCACACATGTAACATTACTCTCAGTAGCTTCATTATTGCTGAGATGTACGTTTATAATGAAATAAATGCATTCCATACAGGCTACATTTTTAATTCAGGGTTTGTTTTGTTCATTGTCAGTAGTTTATAATGGCAGACATTGTAGCAATTTGTGATGTATTTTTGAAAGTTTGGGTCCCAGAGAGAGACCAAATGTCTTTTTTGGGCCTCAATCTGAAAAACGCAGGGAGCCCTGGTACGTACCATCGAGATCAGAAGTCCTACTAAGGAAACTATAGAGCTGCTGGTTTCATTGATTTATTTATTTAAGTCTGCTACTATTGGTGCCGCTCTTCACATTACATGTTGTCATTTAATCCATTCATAATATAAAAATACTGATTAGTACAATTTGAAATAGAAACAAACATTTTCTGAATAATTGAACTTTTATTCATTAGCCTTAGCTCATATTTACAATTTTCAATCAATGTTGCCTAATTTGACAATAATCTAACATATTCATCCATTTCTATTATGTTAGAAAGCAATTACACTGACTGAACCAGATGTAATTTTTCATAAGGTGCCATTAGTATATTGACTAAATCTATCAATCTAAGTTATTAAAGAGAGACTTCAGTGGTAGGGGGTGTTGACATGCAGAGGGGAGCTCCCTGGGTTTCATCCGAATGATGAATTGACCTTGTCAAATGGGATCATAAACACTACACTGTTATGGTTGCCGTCTGTTGATCCAGCCCTCCAGACTGCAGACAGGTAGGCAGACAGTAACATGTAAGTAGAAAGTCGTACACCTTGATCTGATAATAATGGCAAAACTGTGCAAAAAAAATTGGCACTATTTTAACCTCAACACACACATACTCAGAAACACCTCTCTTAAGTCAGATAGGGAAAACAAAAGGACACAATTTTTGGTTCCAGTCATGAATTTATTATGCCTGTGATACAGACATTGGCCATATGACTGTGATTTGTTCCATACTGGGAAAACGAAAATCCTCACAGTCTACTGATCACTTTTTGATTCTGAAAACTAGACTGTCAGCAATTAATGGCTGTAACTTGTCTCTTTTTAATCAACACCCATAAATCAAAGTTCTTCCCGTAGATAATTGGTGGTAATCTGATATTCTCACTGTGTTGAGATACTGTCTGACATAGCTGTTATAGGTAATTGATGAAATTAATTGATCAAATGAATCAACGATGGAAAGAGAACATTCATCAGTCTCCCAGTGCTAATCTGTCCAGCCATCTTTTGTCCTCCTCCTGCTGCTTATTGGATATATGTTGATATCTGTGTTTTTAGAGAACGTCCGGTCACTGTGATCAATGGGCGGCACTGGGCCCACAGCATTAGACCTGAGAAGGTGATTATGCACATTATAGATTTTCCATATTCCTATAGGTGTCTAAATTAAACACAGATGACCTTACTTTGCTACTGGAAATCATTGGCTCTTTGTAATTTCTCTGACAGACTTTATTTTGCCTTTGAGGACAACTTGCCTGAAATCATTTGTGTCCACAGTTTCATAAAAAAGAATGACGTAACTGAAACCCATGAGAGGCTTTGTTCTTTTTTGGTCCACTAACAACACTGGCTCAGCACAGGAGACTTAAATGATGTTCTGTAAGAATATTAGTTTTGTCAAGTCATGAGTATGCTTCAGTTTATATCAAGATTTAATGGTAAAAAGTCTTCATGATTCCTGATTGATAGCCTTATGACTGAAGGAAAATCCATCATCTACACTGCTCATCCTGTACAGGGTCGCAGGGGAGCTGGAGCCATAAAAGAAAATGCTGATGCTATATAAATAAAACTAATGCAGTACAATACAACAGCACTAAGTTAAATCATCCTTCATGAAGGCTTCAAACTGTTTCAGAGAGGTGATGATTAAACTGTGTGATCATTTTGGAGGCTGTAATTTGTGCTGCTGTTAAACTGCATTATACAGAGAGCTGTTTCTGTTTATTCTAGCCTCACTGATATAAATGGGGTGGAAATATAAATGTCCCCTTCGTAGTCCTCACCTCATAAACCACTATAAATTTTCTATCAGACTTGTCATGTATGCAGATGTATATATTTTACGGTCTGGACAGATCTGACTGTTAAATCCTTCACATAAGTGCTCCTGTTATTACTGCACCAATTGTATATTTTCTTTAACTTTTATTTCAATTAAAATCCCCACAGTATAGAAGACTGTTCTGATGCTTCTAGTGCAAAAAGGCGGTGACACCTGTGACCTTAAAAACTAAATTCAAATTCAAATTTATTTGTATAGCGCCAAATCATAACAAAAGTCATCTCAGGACACTTTACTAAGTAAGGTCTAAACCTTACCATTATCATTATTATTATAAAGGAAAACTCAACAAATCCCCCTTGAACAAACATTTGGCAACAGTGGGGAGGAAAATCTCCCTTTAACAGAAGAAACCTCCGACAGACCCCGGCTCTTGGTGGGCGGCTTTCTGTCTCAACCGGTTGGGGTGAGTGGATAGAGGAGATAGAAAAGAAGAAAAGCAACAAGACACAACAAACACAACAACAATCAAACAATGGGCAGGTTGATGTGGCTGGTGACTGCTCATCAGAAACATAGAGCTCCAGAGCCAGGGCTACCTGCAGAAAGGTATAGGGAGAGCGAGAGGACACACTACGGGAGAGAGGAGACACACAGTTAGGACCATGTAATGGTGGCATATGCTTGGAGAGAGAGAGGAGCCCCCCAGCAGCCTAGGCCTATAGCAGCATAACTAAGGAAAGGCTCAGGGTCACCTGATCCAGCCCTAACTATAAGCTTTACACATAGTGTAAAATCCATTAAGTTCAAAAGTTATTAGGAAATGGTCAGACAGAGGAGGGTTTTGGGAAAAAACTATTAAGTGTTCAGTTTCGATGCCATATGTCAGAACAAGATCCAGGGTGTGATTAAAACAGTGAGTGGGTTTATTTACAGTTTGAGAAAAGGCACTTGAGTCTAATAAGGAATTAAATGCACTGTTGAGGCTGTCACTCTCAACATCTACATGAATATTAAAGTCACCCACTATGATTATTTTATCTGTACTAAGCACTAAATCAGACAGAAAGTCTGAGAATTCAGTTAAAAACTCTGAATAAGGAGCTGGTGGACATTAAACATTCAAGCATGTACTAGGTATAAGCAATTTGATATTGGATTATTTGTAAAATTATGTGTGTTGTCATATCAACTGTTTTTACATGCTTGAAAGATTAAATCAAATCAAATCAAATCAAACAATAAGAAACAGAACTGGCTTTTGAGTTTTCCAGTTTGGGTGTGAGGCTTTCAAATGAGTTATAACTATGTTTAGGTCTAAGGTTGATTAATAAGCTTGAGTCAAAGATCGCTGCCACACCTCCACCTCGGCCTGTGTTTTGAGGGATGTGACAGTTACTGGGTGGGGTGGATTCATTTAGGCTGACATGTTTTTCCTGCTGTAACCGGGTTTCAGTGAGACACAATAAATCAATGTGATGTTCACTTATCAAATCATTCACTAACAGAGATTTGGGTGAGAGAGATCTGATTTGAGGTCTATTTAATAGACCACATTTGATTGTCCTGTTATTTTGTTCTATAAAAGGAGTAGTCTTAATTTTAATTAGGTTCCTATGAATAACTCATCTTGAGTTGATTTGTGATTTATATAATTTAGGTGGTCGGGAGGCAGACACAGTCTCTATGGGGTACTGGGAGTTTTGGGTGGGTAGCAGCTGCAAAGAGACAGCAGAGAGGCGTGTAAGACTGCGTCCTGGACTCAACTCTGGGTTGTCATAATTTAGGTTGTAAAATAATCATGTCCAGATTTCTAGATATGAGAACCGCACCATCCAAAGCTTCCAATCAAATTTAGAACCCAGTTAAAGAGACATTTAATTATGTTTAGAGCCTTGCATGGTCAGACATCTGCCTATATGAACGAGCTGCTGCAGGCCTACACCACCAGCAGAAAGGTGGTGAGCACATAATGCTGGTCAGGTCCTCTGATCTAAGCTTGTCTTTTGTTCCTCACTCCAGGCTAAAAACAAAAGCAGGCTATGCTTCTGAGGTTGTAGCTCCTAAACTCTGGAACTCTCTGTAATTGAACTGTAAGATCTAAAAAAGCAGCCCCAGACTCACTTGTACAGATGTGTTTGTGTTTAAGATTTAGAACGTGTAATCTTTTTTTAGTATCTCCTGCATTACATATCAGTTTTTACTTGATTCTTGTCTTAACTGTATAGCACTTTGTAATGTCTGCTCTGTGGTGCTCCACCAGTAAACTTACTACACTGAAAAAAAGGATTTGTTGAATTTACTTGATTGTAATGTGTACATTGGTCCCACACAATGATAATGTATAAAACCCACATAATTTTCTTTAGGGGTTAACTTGTTTGAATTATGTTAACAGAGGAAATATGAATGAATTGCGTAGCATATACTAGCATAATTTGTGTAAATCCAAAGACCCGGTGAGTCCTTTTTTTCAGTGTACTTATTTGCTTGTTGTAGGTCTCTGCCTTTGTGCACTGCAGCTCAGTCAGGCTGAGATTTGGCGAATGACTCGTGCATTCAAGAGTTTTCCACTTCTTCACCTTGGAAAGCTTTGGCCATGTGTTTTACTATATAGTGAAATGTCTCCATAAAGGGGTTCTTCTTCACCATGCAAATGACTTATTGCTCATTCTTGTTCTTCTAGTTTTCCTGCCTCATTATTAGCTTCTCCATTACTATCTTCGCTTGCATGGTCGGATCCCTACTCTTCATAAGGACAGACAACTCCACTTCAACCTAAATGACATCTTTCAACTCTCAGTCGGGCTTGAGCCACATTCTGTATGCATGAAATGATACTGAAACTACACACAGCTGCCCAAGAAACATTTGGTAGGCAAGTGACCAGTGATTATAACTCACAATATCCTCTACCACTGACATACACCTCCTGAAATTAAAGCTGAAAAATTGAATGTGCTAAAACACTACGCCTGAATGACAACAGTGCCAAATTATCTATATATTTCCGGTCTGTGTTGTACATCAAATTGTGTTGATTTGCCATCAATAAAGATGAGGACTTAGAGGAACATTTTGTTCATCGTTTCATTCATTGTTTTACAGTATTTCTGGTTTGTTTAAGAAAGACATGATGACAAACTCAAGATCTGTGGGGAATATTAGGAAATGCCATTACTATAAATACAGCCTGCTGGAGACACTTATATGAGTAACACTATAGGAAGCACCATTTTCAACTGCTTCCTATATCACTGTACATCTTATCTAACAAAACCTCCTGCATATTGTGGCTCACCAACTGTGTGCTGTGCCAGTGGTCTCATTTTTAGGCTGCAGTATGAACGTATGCTCTCAGCACAGGAACCTCAGTGTCTGACACTCCCCTTATTCAGCTATTAGGGAGGCAACTCGGCGAGAAATTGAATTTTGTGTTGTTATCTGGAGGATGCAAAGCGACTTGTTTAGTGTCTGTGATAGACTGAAAGAAACAAAACAAACAGTGGAGGAAAGGAGGGAAGACTGGAGGGAAGTGGAGGAGAAGAGTGCATGAACTGAAGATAAAGCATAAAGGTGAGTGTTAAAAGCACAAGCAGGGAGAGAGGGAGGACGAGGAAAAGTGTAAAGTTTGGCCTTATTGGCATGATGGGCAATGTGTGCCAGATTAGCATGGAGTCTAACTTCAGTTAATTATGTGCATACTGTTAATTCTGCGTAGCTGGCTGCGTGTTTGTGTCTCCTGGTGCCATGGAATTTGTGTGTGTGTCTTATAATGAAAGTGATGGTTGGACCTTTGACTCCTTAGCAATGCTTTAAATGAACCACTAAAGTCTCGAATCAGCATTTGTTGAGTACAAAAAGACTGTGTGTCTGCCGTTGCATCAGTAAGACAGTGTGTATGTGTCTGAGAATGTGCGTGTGTGTGTGTTTGTGTGTGTGGACGGACACGTGGGTAGGGACTTGATGCATTAACCTAAAATAGAAAGCGAGTTCTCCCAGGAAGGTTGTCCTCTAATTGACTGGATTCTGTGTGAGCAGCAGTTTTTAAACACCTTTTGTTGCCCATTTTGCGGTGATTAAACAGGCATTGCTTTTAATTGGCTGATCTTAGTAGGACCTGCTTTACTCAGCAGAGACAAAGAAGAAGAATCAAAAGATGAAGAGCAGAGCAGACTGGAGCCCAGCAATTGGGCATTTTGTTATAAAATGACATAAGCACTAAGCTCAAAATGGATTAAAGGGTTACTGTAAATTCTCTAATAAAAAGTTGCATTCAGGTCTTGACAAAATAATAGCTGCATGTGAGGTCTGACCAAAAAAACCTGCACCTGCAGATCTACTATAAAAAGTCACATGGTAAATCATTCAATATCTAACTAGTCAGGCCATGTTTACCATACCTTTTTTGATTTACAGAACAGCCATTCCTGTGGATGCTTCCCAGTTAAAGTCCTCCATCTTAGTGCTGAGATTATGCCATCTGAACCAGTTTTTAATGTAAAAATTAACAACAGCAAATTAATATGAAAACAGTAGCAGCTTCATGACTAATTGTTTTTGGCAGCTACGAAGCTACCAGCTTCAAGAACTTTGACTCAAGTGGCTCTTTGTGCCTGTACTGTACACATAGATCCAAGAGGAAAGATCAGAATGAAACACAGGGCAGAAATGAAAAGAGAGAAACTCAGGTTAAAAGCACTGTCGGTGTGAAGTCTCATAGTAGCAAGACAAACATTAGAATGTATTTTTAAACAGAAGGGGGGGTTGTGGATTTTGTCCCCTCTCTTTAATTGCAAGAAGCTACCTCTTCACTGACAGTATGGACAGGAGAAACAATGTCTGTATTATAGACTTGAAAAAATGTGAACCTATCCTCTAAGGAAAAGTCTCAAATAGACATGCAAACAAAATCATAACAATTTTGAAGAAATGGCATATGCTATATTATGATCCATGGCTGGAGGGATTCAACCACACAGACCACTGGACCAAAGCAAAAAACTGATGTGTTGCAGATAGGAGCTGATTCTCTGTGGGATCAACAGTGCCTCTGGGTACATTTAAATAAACAGTAGTTTTGATGATACAGTGAGGAACAGAAGTATTTGAACACCCTGCGATTTTGCAAGTTCTCCCACTTAGAAATCATGGAGGGGTCTGAAATTCACATTGTAGGTGCATTCCCACTCTGAGAGACAGAATTTAAAAAAAATTTCAGGAAATCACATTGTATGATTTTTAAAGAATTTATTTGTCTTGCACTGCTGAACATAAGTATTTGAACACCTGAGAAACAGCAAGAATTCTGGCTCTCAAAGACCTGTTACTGTGCCTTGAAAAAGTCCACCTTTACTCTACTCATTAATCTAAATTAGTAGCACCTGTCTGAGCTCTTTAAAGACACCTGTCCACCCCACAGTCAGTCAGACGCCAACTACTACCATGGGCAAGACCAAAGAGCTGTCAAAAGACACCAGAGACAAAATTGTGGACCTCCACAAGGCTGGAAAGGGCTACGGGGCAATTGCCAAGCAGCTTGGTGAAAATAGATCAACTGTTGGAGCAATTGTTAGAAAATGGAAGAGGCTAAAGACGACTGTCAGTCTCCCTTGGACTGGGGCGCCATGCAAGATCTCACCTCGTGGGGTATCACTGATGATAAGAAAGGTGAGGAATCAGCCCAGAACTACAAGGTCTGGTCAATGACATGAAGAGAGCTGGGACCACAGGAAACATTTGACCTCTGTAGTTGCAAACAAAGGTTTCTGTACCAAATATTAACACTGATTTTCTCAGGTGTTCAAATACTTATGTTCAGCAGTGCTAGACAAATAAATTCTTTAAAAATCATACAATGTGATTTCCTGAATTTTTTTTTAAATTCTGTCTCTCAGAGTGGGAATGCACCTACAATGTGAATTTCAGACCCCTCCATGATTTCTAAGTGGGAGAACTTGCAAAATCGCAGGGTGTTCAAATACTTCTGTTCCTCACTGTAATATAAAGATATTGTGCAGTGTAGCGTTAATTTAATTCCTTCTTTGATAGGTTAATCTATGTATGGATTCTAGACTAAAAATGTTAAATAAAATTTTCTCTTATTTTGTGGCTTTTCTGATGTGTTAAAGACAAATCATTCTAATATTGTGAGCAGTGTCACCATTTCACTGGGATGGGTGAGATATCAAGGCTGATAAAATGTCACTTTGATGGGTGTGAAATGAGCACCAACTCCCGACCACTATCACAAGTGTGAGACCAGGCTGTGTGTGCGCATGTGCCTTTGTATTACTTACATTATGGGGACCAAAACCTGTTAACGCATTCACATTGTGGGGACTCGGTCATCAGTGAATTTGAAAAAACAGAATTTTAGGGTTGCAACATGGTTTAAGGTTAGGGTGAGGTTAGGTGTTAGGTATTAGGGTTAGGTGTTAGGCAAGTAGTGGTTATGGCTAAGGTTAGGATAAATCTACAGGAAATGAATGTAATTCAATGTAAAGTCCCCACAAGGAATGAAAACACAGCAGGGTGTGTGTGAGTGAGACTCAAGTTCTTTTTCAATGATTTAGCAAAGTCAACTGAGCTCTGTCTTCCCTTTGACTTTAAAATATGGTTCCAAGTTTGAAACCAGCAGCCTGCTGGATACAAGGCTTCTCTCTAACATCCAGGCTGTCACAGGTCATTTATAGTTTAGAGAATCAATATGTGATAAAAGATGGCTAATAAAGGTGATTTAATTCAGTAGCATACTCCATATGAAAGTGTTTTTTATAGCTCAGTATTTTGTTTCCAAAATAGCACTCTAATTTGGCCCTCATTGACATTAATGAAAGAGTAATGTTTCAATTCATGTTTCAAAATCAGATTTGCATTGATTTAGTTTCTTCAGGGCATAACACATGATGAGGAGAGGCTGCTTAATTCACATGCGAGAGTTAATATTTCACAGTGACTGACAGAATAGTCAAATTAAAAGAATAATGTATGCCAAACATCACAGGCACAATCCCTCATACTGGCTTGACAGATCTGCTTTCAGCTGTTTATAACTGTCAGAGTTTGCACATGCAGCATTTGTTTTGCAGTGATCCATTACCAGTTTATGCTTAACCTGATTTAAAAATAAATAAGTACCTTTTTGAGGATCTGTGCTTCTGAACAGACATTCTGAGCAGTGTCATCTAAACAAAATATGTAAGCGGGTAGCCCTAGAAATGATTTCTAATTAAATCAATTTGCTTATTTACACATCTTTTAGAGAGAGCAACATTAGCATTCATTTGGAGCTGTGTTTGTGTCCATCTGATCACTTTAAGTCCAGTATTCACTTTCTCTTACCTCTGGAGGGATACACAGCTGGTTGACAATTTAAAGGAAAAACCTGAGGAAATGGTAAGTGGCCTCTTCCAGGATGACATTGCCCTCATCCACAGCACATGAGGGGTCACTGAAAATGATGTGTCTCATTTATGATTGCAGTCACTAGCTCTCAACCCAACTGAACACCTGTGGGAGATACTGGACCAATGTGTTAAGGCATATTCAAATTATCAAGAGAAAATGAGGGTCTTTCACTTTTTGATCTGTGCTGGCAGGTGCAGTCCGAACTCCCAGAAACACTGCATGAAAACCACCATTTTAGCTACAATGCTAGTGTTGCTAGCAGTCGATCACTGCATTTAAGAGACTGTGTTTTTAAAAGTCTGACCAATGACCTTAAAGACACTAAAAGGCTCACGAGGCTCTGTAGAGAAGGTGATAATTCTCTCTGGGGTCATTACCTATGGGTGACACCTATCACGTTACACATAGTCAGGTGACCGACACTTCTGGTTTTGACTTATACCCTCGGGAAATTTAGGGTTATGAAGCCAACGGTCTGTTTCAAAAGAATAGTGTTTTCAATCACTGAACTGTTCAGTGACTGAAAGCATTATTCCTTCAGCCTGCATGTCCTTGTCCATTATGGCATAAAACATGCTCAGCATAATAAAAAGACACACCCATCAACAAATGCTCACAGGCACACACACACACAGTTAAGATGCTGATAATTTGTGCTTTGGGAGGTACAGGGAGATGAGATGAGAAATTAATGTGGGCGGCTCCTGCGTTCACTTTGATTTTTAAGTCAGCTTTAATTTGCAAACACTGGACACACTGGCATACACTCACTGGCAGAATACATGTTCTCAACATTTTGGCAAATTATGGCATTTGGCATGATAGTGAAAATGGAGAAGTCCTCCAACCTAAATGAACATGTCAACTGTTCGTACTGATCCATAGAAGGGTCCTGAATCAGCGCCCCTACACGTGTAACGACATTTGCCACAGAAAATGAATGACAGTTAGAAATGACAGTTTAAAATAAGAAACTAACCTATTTATACTGTGTCAGTACTCTAGTAAAGGTTTGATTAGGGTTAGGCACAACAGGAACTTAATTAAGGAAACTCATGACCTGGATTATAGAAACATTTGCTAAAGGTTAGAGGCCATTAGTCATCGTGGCTATAATACTAATAAGGTGGTTAAGGTAGCAGAGCGATCATGGGTATTGTGATTAGTTTTTAACACAGCAGTCTACCAGGTTATGTCCTATGTTTTGTTGACCCATACATCCACGTCCTCCCAACGTAGACTGTGTCACTGTAACGCTGGCCATTAGAGGGCTTTGTCACTTGTACAGAAACATATGATATTGTCATTACCTATGGGTTATAATGAGTTGCTTGCACAAACAACCTGTGTTTTTTGTTTTTTTAATATACAGTGGTGTGAAAAAGTGTTTGCCCCCTTACTGATTTCTTATCTTTTTGCATGTTTGTCACACTGTAATGTTTCAGATCGTCAAACAAATTTATATATTAGTCAAAGATAACACAAGTAAACACATCATGCAGTTTTTAAATGAAGGTTTTTATTATTAAGGGAAAACAAAATCCAAAACTATATAGCCCTGGGTGAACAAGTGTTTGCCCCCTAAACCTAAGAACTGGTTGGGCCACCCTTAGCAGCAACAACTGCAATCAAGCGTTTTCGATAACTTGCCATGAGTCTTTTACAGCGCTGTGGAGGAATTTTGGCCCACTCATCTTGGCAGAATGGTTGTAAGTCAGCCACATTGGAGGGTTTTCGGGCATGAACCGCCTTTTTAAGGTCATGCCACAGCATCTCAATTGGATTCAGGTCAGGACTTTGACTAGGCCACTCCAAAGTCTTCATTTTGTTTTTCTTCAGCCATTCAGAAGTGGACTTGCTGGTGTGCTTTGGATCATTGTCCTGCTGCAGAACCCAAGTTCGCTTCAGCTTGAGGTCACAAACGGATGGCCGGACATTCTCCTTCAGGATATTTTGGTACACAGCAGAATTCAGGGTTCCATTTATCACAGCAAGTCTTCCAGGGCCTGAAGCAGCAAAACAGCCCCAGACCATCACACTACCACCACCAATATTTTACTGTTTGTATGATGTTCTTTTTCTGAAATGCGGTGTTACTTTTACGCCACACATAATGGGACACACACCTTCCAAAAAGTTCAACTTTTGTCTCGTCTGTCCACAGAGTATTATCCCAAAAGTCTTGGGGATCATCAAGATGTTTTCTGGCAAAACTGAGACGAGCCTTTATGTTCTTTTTGCTCAGCAGTGGTTTTCGTCTTGGAACTCTGCCATGCAAACCATTTTTGCCCAGTCTCTTTCTTATGGTGGAGTCATGAACACTCACCTTAACTGAGGCAAGTGAGGCCTGCAGTTCTTTGGATGTTGTTGTGGGGTCTTTTGTGACCTCTTGGATGAGTTGTCGCTGCGCTCTTGGGGTAATTTTGGTCGGCCGGCCACTCCTGGGAAGGTTCTCCACTGTTCCATGTTTTCGCCATTTGTGGATAATGGCTCTCACTGTGGTTCGCTGCAGTCCCAAAGCTTTAGAAATGGCTTTATAACCTTTTCCAAACTGATAGAGCTCAATTATTCTCTTTCTCATTTGGTTTTGAATTTCTTTGGATCTCGGCATGATGTCTAGCTTTTGAGGATCTTTTGGTCTACTTCACTTTGTCAGGCAGGTCCTATTTAAGTGATTTCTTGATTGCGAACAGGTGTGGCAGTAATCAGGCCTGGGTGTGGCTAGAGAAATTGAACTCAGGTGCGATAAACCAGTGTTTTGACAGGGGGGCAAACACTTGTTCACACAGGGCTATATAGTTTTGGATTTTGTTTTCCCTTAATAATAAAAACCTTCATTTAAAAACTGCATGATGTGTTTACTTGTGTTATCTTTGACTAATATATAAATTTGTTTGACGATCTGAAACATTACAGTGTGACAAACATGCAAAAAGATAAGAAATCAGTAAGGGGGCAAACACTTTGTCACACCACTGTATATTGCTACATGGCAAACAAGTTACCAGTAGGTGCAGTAGATTCTCAGAAAGCAAACAAGACCCAGCATTCATGATATGCACGCTCTTAAGGCTGTGCAATTGGGCAATTAGTTGAAAGGGGTGTGTTAAAAAAATAGCAGTGTGGCATTCAATCAGTGAGGTCATCAATTTTGTGAAATAACAGGTGTGAATCAGGTGGCCCCTATTTAAGGATGAAGCCAGCACTTGTTGAACATGCATTTGAAAGCCTGAGGAAAATGGGTCGTTCAAGACATTGTTCAGAAGAACAGCGTACTTTGATTAAAAAGTTGATTGGAGAGGGGAAAACCTATAAAGAGGTGCAAAAAATTATAGGCTGTTCAGCTAAAATGATCTCCAATGCCTTAAAATGGAGAGCAAAACCAGAGAGACGTGGAAGAAAACGGAAGACAACCATCAAAATGGATCGAAGAATAACCAGAATGGCAAAGGCCCAGCCAATGATCAGCTCCAGGATGATCAAAGACAGTCTGGAGTTACCTGTAAGTACTGTGACAGTTAGAAGACGTCTGTGTGAAGCTAATCTATTTTCAAGAATCCCCCGCAAAGTCCCTCTGTTAAAAAAAAGGCACGTGCAGAAGAGGTTACAATTTGCCAAAGAACACGTCAACTGGCCTAAAGAGAAATGGAGGAACATTTTGTGGACTGATGAGAGTAAAATTGTTCTTTTTGGGTCCAAGGGCTACAGACAGTTTGTGAGACGACCCCCAAACTCTGAATTCAAGCCACAGTACACAGTGAAGACAGTGAAGCATGGTGGTGCAAGCATCATGATATGGGCATGTTTCTCCTACTATGGTGTTGGGCCTATTTATCGCATACCAGGGATCATGGATCAGTTTGCATATGTCAAAATACTTGAAGAGGTCATGTTGCCTTATGCTGAAGAGGACATGCCCTTGAAATGGTTGTTTCAACAAGACAATGACCCCAAACACACTAGTAAACGAGCAAAGTCTTGGTTCCAAACCAACAAAATTAATGTTATGGAGTGGCCAGCCCAATCCCCGGACCTTAATCCAATCGAGAACTTGTGGGGTGATATCAAAAATGCTGTTTCTGAAGCAAAACCAAGAAATGTAAATGAATTGTGGAATGTTGTTAAAGAATCATGGAGTGTAATAACAGCTGAAAGGTGCCACAAGTTGGTTGACTCCATGCCACACAGATGTGAAGCAGTTATAACAAACTGTGGTCATACAACTAAATATTAGTTTAGTGATTCACAGGATTGCTAAATCCTAGAAACAAAAACGTTTGTACAACATAGTTTTGTGTTTGTACAGTCAACGGCAGACACTGCTATTTTTTTGAACACACCCCTTTCAACTAATTGCCCAATTTCACAGCCTTAAGAGCGTGCATATCATGAATGCTGGGTCTTGTTTGCTTTCTGAGAATCTACTGCACCTACTGGTAACTTGTTTGCCATGTAGCAATAAAAAATATACTAAAAACCTGGATTATTCTGGTTAGTCACATTGTACTGCTATTATTTTGAACAATACTGTATGGGAAACTCAAAATGAGCATGGGGTTATAAGTATTAGGCACAATACAATATTCCTTTATCTTCAAGTTTATTGTAACACTTCCAATGTTGCTGATCAGATTTTCAAGAAACATATGGTAGTGAACCATCAAATTAGTATCCTTCAGCTTAAAACTCCAGTAAATTGTCTACAGCATCCCTACAGTGTTTGTTTGTTAATAATAGTCCAAAACACACTTTTGAGAATTAGAGTAAATTCTCATAAAGTGACAGAGGCCTTTATTTGGAATAGGCTTATATTAAAGACAGACCTAATTTCTTTTTGTTTTTCCCTGTTCCTCAGTTATTGCTAACAAGGATTCTTCCTCCTTGTTTTCTCTTGTCTTGATAAAATTCAGTATAATGTCCATTTGCACAAAACTAATTCTATCGGTACATCAATAGTTCTTAACTTTGCCTTTTCCTCTAAATGATGTTAAACTGAACGAAACAACACTTTCTCCAGACATTAAAAGTCTTGCAGCCTTCGTTATAAAGGTAGGATTTTAATGTGAAAATGACATCAGGAAGTCTTGAGTTTTGCTGACAGTTGTTAAACTGGAGACGAAAGACCAGAGAAGAAGTGACTAGAAGTAATTACAGGATGGAAACATTTCTGTTAAAATATAAACAAAAGGCCATTTTGTCAGGCACACTGATCTAATAGTAATAATATTGTTACTTGCTAGCTGGTTTTGTAGGCTGCATCAAAGGTTCAGAAGGTTCAATGAGCTGAGGCTTTGTAATGGCACTGTGTTGGAGTTTGTTCTGTATGATTTTGGCCTGCAGGCCGAATATGGCAGCAGAGTATCCCCATCTCTATCAAAGGGGAAATATCACAAAGAGCAAACAAAGCCTTTGTCATTTGATTTGTGAGTCAAATGGAGTGAACTGCAGTGATTTACCGCCGCCTCTGTGGCTCACTGCAAGGTGATTTGAGTAACATGAGAGAGTCCAGGCAAAGCTCTTTCACTTTAATCCAGGCCCTCCTTCCACTCCCGACTCAGTGTTCGAGTGGTACTGTCAGCCTTGACCTAAATTAGGCCCACCTCCTCCTCTCAGCCTCCATCCTCCTCTCTGATTTCATCTCAGGCTCTGCTGGGTTTTGTGTCTCTGAGTGGAGAAGCGGTTTGGGAAAAAGCTGTCGGTTCCAGGCTAGTGTGCAGCAAAGGGTAAGGAGGAGAATATGAGCTAATGAAGTCAATCCTGAGTGGGAACAGCGGTGCCCTTTTCTTTTTTCCTGAGTTCTACTTCCACTTGTTAAGATGACATGTTAGACCTCTGTAAGCGTTCTTGTCTCTCCTCTTGTCGTCTCTCCATTTTGCTTTTCATTATCAATCAGTCTTCATCCACTGGATCTCATTTTCTCGCTTTCCACCTCTTGGCTGCTTGTGTTCTTTTTCTCCTTCCCTCTATTCCTCCAGCCCTCCCTGTCATGCCATACATATGTCTATCCCTGTTATTATAGGAACTGAAAAGGCCCTGAAGGTGACACTGTGACAGGCAAATCAAACTTTTTTTTTTGCACCACTCACAACCATCAGGGACTTTAATATGATTTCAGAAACCATTTGCATTCCATTTGTGGCTATCGAAACTTATCAATCTGCTGCTGACTGACTACTGAAAGTCAGGCCTGCAAGAAGAAGAAATCAAGAAGCAGCAGAGAAAATGAGCGACATGATTTGATCAGATGATCTAGAGTGGGATTATATGTGCAATATCTGAAGTACAGTGTTGCACATGTGTAAATTCAGTGATTTGGTAAACCACTTTTTCAGTGAATGGCACAAGACTCATCGGTGCAAAGACAACACACATGCACACTGAGTAAAATGTTTGTTTCCACACACTTTACTGTACCTTGTAAACATGTTTTTAACAAGTCTTAGACAAACCACATGCTGTAGGCTGTGTGTTATGGTTCTCCAGTAGCCAGGATCATTTTCTGATCTAACACTGTTATGGTTAATGTTTGAACAAGTTTAGAGAGTTAAAACTATTTGGTTATGGTTAGGAAAAGCTTATGGTCCCAGAGAGAAAGAGCAGACCCCCAGGTCAGTGTCCGTGGGCAACAGCCCAACAGTCCACGTTGTCCTCCTCAGAACAAATGGAGACTTTTATACAATTATTAAAATTGCTGCACAATAACGGCTTCAACAGATATACTATATCATACTAAATGAAGCAATAGCTGACATGTACTGTCATACATGTTTTTATGTTTAGGTTTAGTTAGAGAAAGAAAATATGCCATTTCTGGACTATTGTAAACAGGTTCAATCTTTTGCTTTGAACCTAACACTGGCTTTTTCTATATCTGGACCTCGATCTGTCCCTAACATTAAGGGGAAGGTTTGATTTTAATTGATGTATTTATTTATTTTAATGTTTTTGTACCATTACTTTTCAGTAGTTATAGTTATATAGTTTATCCCCCACATTTCATATGCCACATTTTACATATACTAGAAAAATACTAGCATCAGTGTTAAATGAAACAATATGTCTACTCACAAACAGAAAACATATCAGCTGTTTTATGTTGCTGTGCTGATTAGGGGATGAATATTGAACTAAATGATGAATAAAAATTAACTGTGCTTAAAATTAACTGCTAAATATGAGCTCATTAGGCCTCATCATGAGATATTCTCTTGGGGGAAATATTAGGGTCCACATGCCAGTTAGTGTTTAGTCTGGTTTCAGTTTTTTTTTTAAATAAAGTAAGAGAGGAGCAAAAGAGAAAGTGATGTTACATATAAAACATCAGCCAGTGTTTAGTTCCTGTTTCAACTGACAGTCAACATTATTTCCTTTAATAAAAAACATTTTTAATAGTTTATCTGTGACGTATCACCAGTCACCATAAGGCGCTATGGATCATGTCAGATGGGAGTAAATTAAAAGTATCATAAAAATGTGTAATTAAATTAATAAACATCAACATGCAAACACTGAAAAAGTTACAGGCCACTGTAATCATTCCTTCTGCTTACAATGGCTCCAAGATGGATGTATGTGATCAATTCATACAGTCTTATGCTTTAATTATATTCTCCTTTTTTGATTTACTTTGTGATACATATGGAGTTTGTGTATATTCTCTGGACAGGGGAAGTTCTTTCAGACATGAATAAAACTCTAATAATCAGTACATAGTTTGATGCTCATAGGTGATAAAAGTACCCACATTCATTACTCAAGTAGAAGTACATATCCCTGTGTAAAAAATACTCTGGTAAAAGTAAAAGTACTGATTGAAACTCCTTACTTGAGTAAAAATAAAAAAGTCGAAATGTACTCAAAGTATAAAAGTAAAAAGTAGTCCTTCGAAGGACATTTCTACCAGCTGTTTCACTGCAAACCTAACTGAGCCTTAAACCATGTTAACTTTATATATACATATATATTTAATACAATGATTTGCCTCTACTCACAGTTATTGTCTGTCAGTCTCCTATGGGTTGTGCTATAGACCTCTGTTGTTGTTCAAAAATAATTAAAAACATCATTTTAACACACCGATGCACATGTTTCTTCATTATGAAACACCAGACCAATGTACCATATGCTGCCCCAAAAGCTTCAAATGACCAGAACCTTTTACAGCGTCTGAAGCATATATCTATAGTCTGAAGTAAAGCAAGACTTAACTGTACATGTGCAAGATCTCTGTAAACAAGGAACATCACCCAGTGCAGTAAGTACTAAATAAAAATAATAGATAATTCCCCTCAAATGTATAAAAACTAAAAGTAATGAGTCTAATTTGAAAATGTAAGAACTAGAGTAGATATTTTTGTTAATATGTAGGGAGTAAAAATAAAAAGTTGCCACAAAAATAAATCCTCAAGTAAAGTACAGATAGGTGAAAAATCTACTTAAGTACAGTAAAGAAGTATTTGTACTTTGTTACTTCCCACCTCTACTAAAGCAGTCCCTAAACAAGGTATTTTGAACAGTTTGACATTTATCAGCATTTGATATATGCAGTCAACAGTTAAATATCTCCTTATGATGTTGATTAAAACAAAATGATCTGGGCAGCAGTAACTTTGTCTAGCTCAGATTAGTTACATACTACGTGTTTGGTCATTTTGAAGGATGTAGCTTCTGCTGCAGCTGAAATGTGTTTGGAATATGTTGTTTGCCATCTTCTATATTAATAAAAGGGTAGACTAAATAATAAAACACTTCTTATTATATTCCAAAATAATTCAACAGCAACACAAACTAAAAACCTTCAAAAATAATCACACAGCTGAATCAAAAACCTTTTAATTACATTATAACCTTGATGAAGGGAAGATTTATTATACAACTGTTGTATTAGACTTCGTTTTAGACACCGTAGGTACCTGATAAACTGCCAACTGAGTGTAAATGAAAGTAATTTTTAGTAGAAATGGTTTCTCCTAATTATGTTACACTAGTGATGTGCCTCTTTTGTTCTGGCTGCTGTCTCGTCCTCCTGAAATGATTCCTTGTACATGAGTTCAAGGAGATATTTTATAACCACTAGATCATTTTATTCTACAAACAGAGCTCTGTGCTTACTCCTAAGTAGGTCAGTTTGTTTGACATACTTAATTATATTATCTTTTGATCTATATGTGTAAGATCAACCTTTTTATGCCCTAGATAATGTGCCCTAGCTCTGTCCTTCTCAGCCCTCCGCTGTCCTCACAACCAAAGACCCTGTCTCCAGTTTTCTCTCTTTACCAGCTGGTGCATTCCTGATTAGCAAATCCCTTCATCATACTGCTGTAAAACTCTGATGAATCTCTCTATTTAGGAGCCTGTTAGACAATCCTGACCTCCAGAGGATATTCTTAACTGATTCTTCCTCAATTGCAGGATGAGGATAGGGTTAGAAAGCAAACCATTAAAACCAGCCAGGCAGTTGCAGGCCCGGGCAGAATAACTTGTTAGGAGGCAGTGTTGTAATGAGCAGCGTTTAAGGCTTAGGCGAGCCTGCCTTTAAAAAGAAGACCCCAGGCAAAAAAGGCTGTTAAAAGGATCTTTACTGGGTGTCAAGGCCTCTCTCTTTCTTTATACACACACATATACACGCATGCTTTACCAGAACTGTCCTTTGTACTGTTACAGGGTGCAGACAGGCCTGAACAGCTTCATTTAGCTGTGTGCTGCACTGATTACCAGCTTGTCTCCTAGAAGAAAGTGGAGCAAGATACACACAGACAATAAATCGAAATTTACATACTCCATATTTGACTGTACCGCCATTTTTACGTGTGTTAGGTATTTTTCATTTCAGGTTAATATGCTCATAGAAAACAAGTAATGAACCAGGCCAGATTAACTCACTAGGAGTCTTAGGGGCAAAAGTGAGCTGTGGGTCCCTACCCCTGTTTCTCCAGCTGATGTGTGTTGTCATGCCATTCAAAGGCCATGATCACTTGTCATCATGTGCAGAGATATGGTATGATATTGCCACAATTTAACTACTCATTACTGGCCCTGTCCACAGGTGGCAGTACTTAACAAAAACACTCAGACAAGCCACATAACGATGAGACTTGTGCTTTACTGGAGGTGGTTTTAAACATCGTGGTGTACTTTTCAAGAGAAATCATTCTAAAGGCCTTTTCAAACAGGATGCGGTGGGCACTTCGAACCCATTCATTTCTGACTGTTGCGCGGTGCAAGAAGGCTGAGTGCAGCGCAAGGTCACGTGCGCTATCCCTGCGTGCCACGCTGAATTTAAAGAAGTTAAACTTGGGTGCAGCGCATTTCAAGTTGTTCAGTTTGTCAATTGCCTTTCTGGCTTACAATCTACAGAAGTAGTCTTTGTTCCTAAACAAGTAGTTTTTTGCTCTTAAACTGTGTTTTTTTCTGCATAAACCTGAGATCCTTTGTTCCTGAATCTAACCAAAATGTGACAGATCTTCACTTTTACCATGACCCGAGATGTGTTTCAGGCCTCTCCACACCTCACGCATGTTGTTATTCTCCATGCTCTGCTCCAGCTTCTTCCTGTAGCTAGCCTTGCACCTCCAGATCATGTACTTTAGTTCCCGCTGCACCCTGCTCAGCTCCTCCTTGTCCCCTGAGAGGAAAGCCCTCTTCTTCTCATTTAGCAGTACTTTTAACTTGGGGCTCACCCACGGCTTGTTGTTAGGAAAACACCATACTCTCCTGGATGGTATGGTGTTTTCCACACAGAAGTTTATGTAATCCGAAACACAGTGTGTGAGGCCGTCTATGTCCTCTCCATGAGGACTACAGAGGATGTCCCAGTCTGTGGTGAGAAAACAGTCCCTTGGCTGCTCAGTTGCCTCCTCTGTCCATACCTTTACTACCCTGACCTGGGGTGACACTTTTTAACAACAGTCCTCAGTGGTGAAAACATTATAATAGCCTCTTAAGTGAAACCAAAACAGATTAGAAAAGCTGTGAGATCAGAGGATAAAGACAGGCTCCGTCAGCCCACTGTGGTTCAGTGGCTGTCGCCTACCTCACCTTTGTCTCTTTCCACTAACAACAGCTGGATTGGTCCTTCGGCTCCGCCACCCGGCTACTGTTTCTACCATTATTGTTAAACACTGAGGCAGCAGCTGTTGTTGGTTCACTTTACATGAATAAAAAGTTTTACAGGCGTGGCAGAGAAAAGAAGTTAAAAATATATTGTAACATCGGCTGGGTTGAAGAAAGAGCCGGACACCAAAAGTGCTTTTTCTGCTCTCCTATGAGCTGCTATTTTCTTACACACACAGCCTGGGAACATACAGCAGCAACAGAACACACTGAACAATCCCACCAACCCTGAACTACTGTATATACTGTACTTCCCACCCAGAAGGGCATTATGGGTGATCCCGCCAGGTGTTTCTCCCCTAGGCATTCTGGGGGACCCCACCGAGTATCTCTCCACCCCACTCTACAGTATTAAATACTTCACTGCTTCTAGCAGCAGTAACTATGCAGACAACAAAGGATTCAGGACCACAGCTGCCATGAGTGCAGTCTATTCCGGTTTTAGCCTACAGTAAAAGACACAGTCAGAAAGAAGCTGGTCTGAGTTTGTTTAGTAGGGTGATGATGTATAGTTAGTTTGCTGCTGTGGTTTCATCAGAAAATCAGTAAGACTAATTAAAGCACTCAAAGCCTGTGATGAGCTCAGACCTGCAAACTGTATGAATGAGAAAATATACCTGTATGTTCTGCTGTACTGTACAGTTTGAATATTATCTCACACTCTCCAGCCTATAGCCAAAAACGAGTTACAGAGAGGAAAGTGAAAAATAGAAATACATTTGAATATAGAGCAAACTGAAGAGCAGTAAACCCAACCCTTAGCACCATTGGTGCCTGTATGAGAATGTTGGGTTGGTCTGTTTGCATTTACAGTTATGCTTGTTTCTAGTGAAGATTACAGAAGGGGGAACAAATCCATACTCAATCACAATATTGTTACAAAAAACAAAAACAAAATCCACAATCATGCAGCCATAACTGAAAATGATCACAGGCCCCATATTTATTGATGAAATACTGTAAGTTAACAGTGTATAACATATCCCTTCAAGGACCTGCTGTCTTTGTCTTTTTGAAATATTTACGTTAAAAGATAGCTATGTGGTTTTTTTGTGCGTCTAAAAATGGACTAGAGTAACTTTTAGCCCTGGTAAGCTAACTGAAAAAACACATATAGGACCCCTAACCTCACTATTTGTAAAATCTTGGCTATGGGCTGCTGAACATGAGTATGGTATCCTGTTCACATGTCAGCCATTCTTTACCTTCTGCAAAGGAGGACCACTAATGTCACTTTGTTTTTAAGAAGATAAATAAATGTTAAGAGACAAATCATTCTGACAAGCCATAAATTGCCAGGGGCTGTCACTGTACAAAACAGTGATTCTTTGTTTACGCATGTTATACTATTGTCTTAGATTGAATATGGCACTATTTATTGATGTTAAAACAATGTTTTTAAAGTTTCATCTAATCTGAGGACAGGAGGGTATGTGAGAGGACAAGGGGACAGCAGGGAGGAGGAAAAGCAGCCACTGTGTATAACCTGCTAAGTGTTCATGTCAGGTTAAAGTGTCTTCTGAGGTGAATTGACAGAAAAAATGCCTTGAGCTATGATTCTGTCATGAATGGGAATTCAGCATCACTGCTCTCACGGAGAAAATGATCCATTCAAGCATTCACTAACAGGGTCATGTCAGATAAAGATGCAGGGGGGTGGGGATCTGAGCACGTGCAAACAATGACACACACCCAGGCACAGAACACCTTTACCCTGAAGCAG
Source organism: Monopterus albus (assembly GCF_001952655.1). Classification (NCBI taxonomy): domain Eukaryota; kingdom Metazoa; phylum Chordata; class Actinopteri; order Synbranchiformes; family Synbranchidae; genus Monopterus; species Monopterus albus. Next base: position 1,820,560 of record NW_018127991.1, read on the forward strand.
GATGTATTGTTTGGTTTTAACCCATTTCCACTAAAAAAGAATGATACTTTTTACACAGGTATTATATTCCAGTACAGCAAAAAAATGTAACAAACAAGAATCTTTTATGATGACCTCAATTATAAAATGGGTAAAAGTAAATAAATATCTGGTTTAAACATTTGGAGAAAGCTAGCAAACTGATCTTAGGTTTTAGGGGAAAAAACACTTTCTTGTTACAGGAACAACAGCAGTAGGAGTATATAATATTCAGATGTTCTTTCCAAAATATATTTTACTTCTTGAAAACTAATCATTAATACCAAATTTATCTCATGTTCTTCATGCCTGTTACTACACGACAATTTAATCCCAGTTATCACCAAACAAAGATTTGACTTTAAACCTCATCTTTTTATGCTGCTTTAAAGTGCCTTAGATTTGTGCTACCTACTTATCTACTTTATATTTCACTTGTATTGTGTGGCATTCATGTGGATGGCAAAGTAAGAATTTCATTGTACAGGGAAACACGTTTCCTCATGGTGTATATGACAATAAACACTGTGACCTTGACCTTGAATCCTAGTTTTTAACATTGCTCTGAATCTACTGTGCAATTAATAACAAATTTAATTATAAATGGTCTTGTGTCTTCTTTTGCAAGAACATTTGTTCCTTGCTGAGATGAAAAACAATTACCACATATATTTGCCTGGCAAGTATTTTATAGAATGCAATTACGGGCATAATGTCCAGTAAGCGTAGGAACACCTACTCTTCTAAAAACTCAGGTGTGCTCTTATCAAAGTGGCCCCTGGTCCCAGCATGCTGCAGAACAGCCAAACCAAGCATGAAAAAATCTGGAATCTGTGCATCTCTCCAGAACCGATCCCCCTGTGGTTATTTTTCTGTCACTGTGTGATGAAGGTGATGTGAGTATTTATAGAAACACCCGCTTCTGAACTCAGCCATGTGATTTTAAGTTTTCTGGGCCAATTTTTTAATCTGCTCTTTGTCAGCATTTTGATTTAATCCTCAGATGCAGAACATGTTTAGGTGGTTGTTTGCTAATTAATATAGACTCTCTGGCGGCAGATAACACGGTGTGTCATTCATACAGACAGTCACCAGCACTTTCATCTTAAAGCATAAAACATGAGGTAAAATGGAACAAATTGAAGATTGTGCTTCCGCTGAACTCATTTGTCATTTCTTAGTGTTTAGTCCAGGGCCTCACTTTGCATTTTGTTAGTGAACTGTGAGGGGAGAGGAATGCGTGTTGTTTTTCTGCCCTCCACTGAGCTAATGACACAACTGATGATCAGTCCTATGTAGCGAGCGTGGAATAAGAAGCTAACCTTGATGAACGTGTTATCTGCTACAGCTCTTTTCTTTTCATAATACTGATGATACACAGTTAAAGCTTGCATCTAAGCAGTTATACTAACTTACAGAGTATGACTGCTATGCAGAAGTTAATTTTTGCTGGAACATGCCAGATCCTGATCTGGCACCTCTCGAAATGTGACCGGCACCTATTATGACAGACCCAGCACCTCATTTACATATGAAATAAACTGATTATAGGACCTGAATATATAAAAAGTTCAAGGTCTAATACTTTTCGTACAACTAGCTGTTTGCAACAGCATAGAAGATAAGATTAGATAAGATAAACCTTTATTAGTCCCATGACACGGAAATTCACACCTTTATAGCAGTAAAGGGATAGAAACAGGCACTCAGTGATAAGAATCAAAAAGTAACAAACAAGGTATTATCAATATAAACAAATGTAACTATAATAATAATAATAATAAAGTAAGGCACATTGCAGTCTGGTATGCTGTGTATTCACAGTTATTCAGTCTGTGGGTGTGTGAGATGAGAGCATGCTGGTTGTATAGCCTGACAGCAGCAGGAAGGAAGGACTAAAGGACTAGACTAAAATTAGAATAATTCAATACAATAAAAACAGACAGTTAGGCTAAATACATCACAACGTAACCGGCCCACGCAGGTCACACTGGGTCAAGTGAACATTCAGTGTAATGTTATTTAGCCACAGAGTGAAAATGCAAAAAAAGACAGGTGAATTCCCTCAAGTATTTCAAATCGCAGCAGGGTGAAACTAGTCAGAAATCAGAAGCTAAACAGGTCAAGCTGGACCCAGTTATAAAACCTCTAGTACAAGCCAGTCTGGTGCTGAGGTCATGGATTTCATAAGGACTGAAGCAAAACATGGAACAACCTGAAAGAGGACTCCTGCCCCATGACTGTGTTATGGGCTGTGTTAAATAACTGAACATGTTTATTTAACACTACTGCATTATATAGTCTCTGGATACTGTAATATTATGAGTATAATGTTAATGTGTAGTGGAGTAGTAAGGCCCCAAATATGATGTCACGCTTTCTACTGACTGAACGGATTAGAGGCTGCAGCCTCGTAGTCCTAATGTTATTTAGCATTTATTTTGCTCGACATTTATAATTCACACTTGCAAATGCATGTCTTCTTGTGTGATATTTTTGGTCACTACAAACACACAATAAATAATGTTGTGCCTCTAGCTGTTCTCTTAATGTGGAAGCTAGCCTACTACAAACACATCGGTCAATGAGGACGTTTTTTCATTCCGAATTGGGGCCTCGTCTCTCCACACTGATACGCCAGGTCTGGCACCAAGTGATGTTCCAGGACCTCACAATTTACAAATTAAGTACTCTTTCTATGTGTGAATGAGGTTTATCTGATAGCACGTACTGTACTTTGTGTGAACACAGCACACACATGCAAACAGCAACTCCCACAAACCAAGGATAGATTCTCAACAGGGTAAAGCACACAAATGTTCCTGCACCCTAGGGCCCAAAGGGTCCAGGCCTTATGAGACCCACTGTTTGTCAGTTCATTTGTAGCTTTTCAATACATTATGAGGCTTCCTCAGATTTGGAATACGTTCCACTGAAACAGTACCGTCTGAAATGTTAAGGACCTCAAGAAACGTTTTGCATCATTACCTCACACTGGCATCCTTAGTCTTATAAAGGGGTTCAACAAGAGCTCCAGTATGTTTTTTTATTTGGGGGATGTTGGGTTGATATCATGCTTATTTGGAAAGTATTCCTAGATAAGGAATTATTGATGATGATAATCCTTTATATGACTGCAGTAATTGAGTAGTATCTATCTATCTATCTATAAGACTAGAATTCCTGAGCTTCCTAAAGTTTATTTTAAAACTTGTGCCTGTGCTGAAGCAAGTGCTGTGTGGAAACTGTTTCCTGTAGAAAGGTTTAACAGGGGTTTTGACAGCCCACTCTCTGACCAGTTTTCCCCATCCTCTCCTAACCTGTGCTGATGGGGCAGGGCTTACTGCATTCAGCAGGTATGTCCTCTCTCTACTGTGACCGGCATCTGGTCAGCCAAAGGTTGCCATTACTGTCCAAGCCAACAACAGTGACCAGGGCAAGCCCTGCCAGAGCCTCCTTCAGTGGCCTGGCTTTGGGCCGGAGAGGTCGCTGTGTGGGCCTCGATCAGGAATGCTGTGGAACAGCCTAATAGAATATCATCTACATGCAGTATGATTATACTATATAACATATAGCATTTGAGCAAGCAACATGAGGTGTATCCTACAGAAGAGTGACAAATGACTTATGGAAATGCAAGTGTAAATTCATCCTACTCTTTTTACTAGATAATTAATAAGTGCTTTATCACACTGAACTGGAGCTGCTATGAGCCATTATAAATTGGGAAAAGAGGAGACAACTGTGGGAAACAGAAAGATAACGGGCTCACAAATTGCTGACTTTTGTTTTGGATAACAGTGTTGAGCAGGGAGCTGCAGTAAAGTAGCTTCTGCATCTTTTTTGCTGTTTAGTAGTAAATGGAGGACAAATGCAAATACAAATGCACTGTGTTGTAGTAAGCCTCCAGCACAGCTAATTTTGTTCTGCCTTAGATTGTCAAGGTCTGTCAAAATCTCCTGGAGGGATGGACACCACTCTTAGAAAAATACCTCAAGGTTCAAGGTTGCTTTTATTCTCTCCTGTAAGACTTGGCTTAAAGGATCTGCTACATATAAATCAGATGTTTTAAAAAGAGACCTAATAAATATAGTATACTTGTATTTAAAAAAAATACAGTGGAAAATTCTAGCCTAAACTCCATTCATTTGTTGATAAGATGATGACTGTGGAAAGTGCTTGTAAGACCTCAGTTTGTTTCAACGCGCTTGTTGGATTGTCCAGCATTGTTGGAAAACCTCTCTCCCAATATTGTACTTCTGGGGAGCTGCATCTGGCAATTTTTGTGACTTCCTGAAAATCACAGAATTTGACAGCACCGTCCATTTCACACAGGCAGGAGAATTGACATGTGAATAGAGGCAAGGTTTGAAACTCTTTGGACCTGATTGTATCATTCCTTACACATCTCCTGTCACTTTTTTTTAATTTTACATAAACAGCACCATGGTTAGATGAGTGATTGTACCAAAATATGCACAATGTGCCTAATCAAGAGTTTCAACTATTCCAAAAACTACCAGTCTCAAGGCAAGCCTGACAGTTACAGATGGATGATCAGCTCGTGACATGTACAGTAGCAAATGCCCATGTGACAATGACAATGACAATGCACCCACCACAGCACATCTCTTGATCTTTTTGAAAATGAAAGTTCAGATTTATAATAATCTAGGCCCATAACCTTATATAATTCCAGAAATGTTTTATGTCTTTATATTAGCTCCATTAAATCTTTATCATATTAATAAAATACATTTTTCTTTCACTTCACTTAATGGCATCCTTACATCCACTGATTTATTGTTCTCTTTCCCAGTATGCTCTAACATTGTAACTTTATTAATGTTTTTACTGTATATTGTGGGACAAACATGTAAGGAGTGTGCAGTTAATTTTAGAATTGTATTTATGATTCAATGACACATAAACATGCATATCAATTGATAAAGTCCATTGTAAAATAAGCCTAAATAAAAAAATGAAGAGTTCACATTAATCACATCACTGTAATGAAAAAACACCAACTAAATGATAATAGCTATCATTTTTATAGTCACTGCCATGACACACACAAAGCATTAATAGCCACTGTCTGTACAATATTCAGGGGAATATCATTCACTTTCTATATCTGTAGAAGACTGAAGCTCTCACTTCATATTTTCTATGTACATGATAAAAACTATATTAAGCATTAAAAGAGCTTGATTATGATTCATCATTACTGTGTCACCCCCAGCAGGTCCAAAGTAATATCACTCTAAGTTACACATCCGTCATGTTCAGAGAAAAGATAAAAAATTGTGACAAGGACACTACTGTACTTTTGCTTTAATGGTAGCAGTGTATGAGGGTTCTCTGCAGTGTGAAATGTGGGCCCTAGGAAGAGTAGCTGCCAACAGGGTAAACTAGTATACCGGTCAAATACACTATAGGGACAAAAGTATTGGGACACCTGACCATTACACCAACAGGGACTTTAATGATACTGAATTCAAATACATAGACTTTAAAATGGAGTTGGTTCCCCCTTTGCAGCTATAGCAGCTTTCACTCTTCTGTTTCTGTGGGAATTTGTCCCCTTTCATTCTATAGAGCATTTATGACGTCAGGCACTGATGCTGGACAAGAAGGCCTGGCTAGCATTCTCCATTCTACGTAGTTCATCCCAAAGGTGTTTAAAGGGAGTTTTTTCTCCCTTTAATTTGTTGGGTTTTTCTCTATCATTCTGTAAGGACTGGATCCTACTATGTAAATTGTCCTGAGATGATTTTTTTTGTGACTCGACCCTATACAAATAAAATAGATTTGAATTGAACTAAATTAAACTATAGTCCTAAAATAGATTTAACTTGAGTATGAAACTTCATTTTTGGCCTCAGAAGTACAGTATTATTTACATAAAACAATCACTTACTAGATTTTTATAGAGCTTTCAGCCACACCTCTGTTTGATCTGATAAACCCCATGTGATTTTTTTCACTTTGATTTTGCAACAAATTTTAAATGTCAACAAAACCATTTACATAACACTGAGCAAAAACCATTTGCAACTAAAGACCATGTGATAGAGTTTAACTTGGGGAAAAAAACTAGTAAGTGGGCCATGATTGGAATCTGTTTGGCAAACTGCTATTTCCATTAAGAGTCATTTATAATTTACTTTAATGCTTAAGCTTATCACTTCTGGAAAGTGCTGTACAAAAAATTGATTATTATTATTCAGTTGATTATTATTATTCAGAATCTGCACTGTGGTAACTCTTCTCCATGACAACAAAGTGTAGAGTTTTTCCACTGCACACTCGGAATGATAACTAATAGGACATGATGGGATGAACTGTTCAGTGAGGTCAGTGGAGCATGCACTGAAGAACTGATGGCAGATGGTTTCAAACAATTTAGAAATTTGTCTTGCCTGACTGAAATAAAGTAGAACATTGGTTGTCCTTGTGAACCAGGCCTGCTGTGTGACAAGATTTTTAACAATTTGTACTTAAATGATAACTGTGCACACACAGGCATCTAGGGGCTGCACATCTGTGAGATGTACATTTGTGTGAACATACACCCCTAGAGAATACTTCATTACAACATAATGCTCCACAGAGACCAATCACTGTTGTATTATGGAGTGTTCCTAAATAGAAGACTACAGCATACAGATTATACACTATATGGACAAAATTACTGGGACGCACCTCAGGTGTACAAAATCAAGCACCTAGCCATGCAGTCTCCTTTTACAAACATTTGTGAAACAAAATGGGTCTTCTGAAGAGCTCAATGACTACAAGAGTTCAAGCGTGGTACTGTAATAGGATGCCACTTTTGCAAGAAGATGGTTTGTGAAATTCCATCCCTGCTAGATATTTTACGGTCAATTGTAAGTGGTATTACTGGAAAGTGGAAGCATTTGGGAACAACAGCAAGAACAGCGGAAGACCATGTAAAGTCACAGAACATGGTCAATGGCTGCTAAGGCGCATGATTTAGCGGATGCCAGGAAACTTTACCTACCTGACTGCATTGTGCCAACTGTGAAGTTTGGTGAAGGAGGGATAATAATGATATGGGGCTGTTTTTCTGGTTTAGGCCCTTTACACAACAACTTTGTGGAAACAGTTTGGGGGAGGTCATTTTCTATTCCAGCATGACTGTGCCCCAGCGCACAAAGCAGGATCCACAAAGACACGGTTGGATGTGTTCAGTGTAGAAGAACTTGACTGGCCTGCACAGAGCCCTGGTCTCAACCATATTAATGGAAGAAACTTCCGCCAGACCCCACCTCTTGGTGGGTGGCCTTCTGCCTCGACCGGAAACACTGGTCAGGTTGATGTGGCTGGTGACTGCTCATCAGAAATGTAGAGCTCCAGAGCCAGGGCACCCTGCAGAAAGGTACAGGGAGAGAGAGAGAGGGGACACACTACGGGAGAGAGGAGACACACATATAGATGCATGGAGAGAGAGGAGAGGAGAGGAAAGGAAAGGAGAGGAGAGGGGAAGGGAGGAAACTCAGAGCACCATGGGGGCCCCTCCAGCAATCTAGCATGACTTTTTCCTGATCAACACATTCTTTGTTGGAATAAACATGCTCAGATAACTTTTGTAACTTTTTAGTCAAGCATAGGTTCTAAGGTCTGTGTCATTCAGATGACTTCATTTCAAACCCTTCTTGAAACTGTCAGTCTGCAGTGGTAAGGTTTACAACAGCTTCCAACTAGCATAAATGCACTATATTGTGGGATCAATGTTAAACCATCTATTTTCAGTGAAGGTAAATAGTATAATGGTAATTCAGACATTAGTGTTTTGACAGTTTGCATTTATCACTTTTCTGTTTCAGCATGACAATACCTCAGTGCACAAGCCAGGTCCATAAAAGAGCAGTTGTCCTAGTTTATCATGGAGGAACTTGACTGGCCTGCACAAAAGCCTCGACCTCAACTCATATTCAGTTTTGTTCTGAGGGAGGTGCTATGGAGGAAACCTCACAGAACATATGAAAAAAATACATTAACTAAATAAATAAATGTTCACCGCCTTGGTTGAATTGATCAGTTAAATTCACTTGAGAACATCTGATGTGATGTTCTGAGTTAGAAAATCAGGCTGAGTGAACCTATTCTTTGATGGAAGTGTTGGATGGACACATATCAAGGATCATGCAAATTTCCTACCCTGGAGGCCTCAGCAAAAGACTGCAGTAACACAGACTATCGGTGTTTCTTTACTGGACATCTTTTAGTGAACTAAAAAATGAGCTAAAAACCATCATATATTTACTCTGTGGGTTTTATATTGATAATTCACCAAAACAAAACAAACCCAGACAACATGGCTGAACCAGCAACCCTTTGGTTGTGTATGAGACAATTTGTTCTCTAGCTTTTTAGTTATTTAGTTTCAGGTGTGTATCTCAAGCTGACATTGTTTTTTCCCCCAGGCCTCCCACACTCCTACTACCACCTTTCACCAACCCACCCAGTGAGCTGAGGAGTAGAGTTAAATACATTTGACCTTGGCAGACCAGTGGGTGCCACGCAATGGAGGTTTGGCACCGGCATCATGGCTCCCTGGCCTGATGCCAGCACTGACGGTGCTGGTAGGGTTTGGCAGGGATTATGGTCTTTGGGTGAAGATCACTGTGGCATGTTTATATAAGAAAGGAGGCTGCCAAGAGGCCTGAGCTGTGTATGTGTGATGCACACATACTGTACACACTCAGATATGGAAACACAGACTCACAGTTACACACAGAAATTTAACACTGACGCAAAAACACATATAAATAGAAACACACACACACATACTCACCAGTCGTGGCAGAATCTTTAGTAGGAGTATCAATATCAAAAATCCTAGTTTTACTTAAGTACAAAAATATTTGCATCATAAGGCAATGTAATGTTTCAGAGAGCAGTGATAACTTCCAAAGTGTTTTTAACAGAAGGCATTGCTCCATCAATGTAGGTTCAATTTAGCATCAGCTCCAAAGACAACACAGGATCCTGTTGATCAGCCTCCAGGAAAAAAGTCTGTCTGACACAGGGTTCACAGGATGACACTGGTAGTAGCTTCCCCATCCCAGTACTTGTTCAGTGAAGGGGAGCAGCAGTTTGCCAAGCTAAAAACAGAGTCATTTGGAGCTACTTGCAGGGGCAGCAGAAATGATGGCAGACATTGGCAGGGGGGCAGAGACTCATTAGAGTCATTAGTTTCAACTCATTTCTGTGTCAAGTCTCCTTTGCCATGCTGGCTAAGAGGGGGGTGGGAAATAGAGGTGCTGGAGGTGGGGGGTAGAATGGTTTGGGCATGGTGAGGAGGGCACAGGTCTGTAACAGCCATTAGGATCAGGATGTGATGGATACGGCTGGCTGGGGTGCCACCAAGGCAGAATCTGCACAGTCAGCAGCCTGACTCTACTTCACTTTGTTCATCCTTTATTCCTCTCCCTGTTCCTTTTCTCACACTTAACTGGCTGGGAAAAGAGTAAAGCATGAGGATGGATGTTACAGACTAGCAAAAAAAAAAAGTCGATGGTCAAAGACGTGTAAAAAGGCCCTCTTGATATGAGCTCATTACAAAAGGTCAAAGCACAGTGTGAACCGGGGAGCAACATTAGTAGATCATCTTTTTAGACCTTCACATTCCACTACAGGGACTCCAAGAGAGAAGTCAGAGCTCCGTGGCTATTAGCTGCACCAGCATTTCTGTTACTACTGAATACTGTATTGAGATCTCAGGGAGCCTGTTTTATAGTGTTTTCACAGTTGGTCTATAGCAGTCTTTTCAAGCACTACCACGCTTTATTTCTCAAGGTACATTCACACTAATCAGGTTTGCTACAGTTCAGACCCTTCAGTGTTTCCTCCTTCAAATCAGCTAGGTGAGACAGATGCTAAGTGATCCCAATCACACCTGAAAAAGCAGGTTTGTTAGGAGTGAGAACATATTCTGTGTCACAGTAATAAAATATACCACAATCTGTTCATATTACTAGGGGATAAATTATATGTTGTCAAGGGTTCACACATTATTAATGTGTTTTTTTTACTGGTAACTTTTGGGTTGGCAGGTTGTGCAAAAGACTTCTGGACTGTGGAGCAATAACGGTAATGATTCACAGTTATATAGAAAACTTTAACACAAAAAAAAATCCACTTTTGCAGGGTAGTCAGGAACTGGAGTCTATTGTAGCTTACATTAGGCTGACAGTTTTGTCACAGGACTAGCAAATACAGAGGGATTTTAATTTGCCTAACTTTTACATCACACTTATCCACAGGTTTTGGACTGTATGAGGGAAACAAAGTACCTGTAGGAGACCCACGGAGACCCAACTAAACTGGCAGATCATCTCAATGCGAGAGCTACCCACAGCCCCACTGTTCCTCACTGTCAAAGCTTAACACCTCTCATTTGCAATATCCAACATTTAAAAGCTAATATCAGCCAGAAAAAACTGGGGATTTTTTGTGACCTGACCAAAAGATAAACAAATGAGACAGAAAATAGGTCAATTGCAAAAATAAGATAATAAGCGAGTAAAGCCAAAAAGCATTAAAAGGTAAATTTTTCAATTACTAAACAGCAACTAACATCAACATGATCATTACATTTGTCATCTCGGCACTCATCCTGATTACTGAGCATGTGAGCGGTATGTCAAACAGCACTTTTTTATGCAATGATTTATGTATTATGTCATATAATGATAATCATCATGATTACTTCATTGCAGGTAATAATCATTACAGTTAAAATTATGGAGATGAAGCAGAAAACAACTTCTAGGTTATCCATTTGCAAAAAAATAAAAAAGCTGAATTTTCAAACAGCATTCAGTTTAGTTATCAGGATAGAAAATCTGGGATATTGCACATAGTGTGTGTAACCTGTCTGTAAAAGCAAGAGGGCAAACAGGCATCAGTGTCTGGGGTAAGCTTGTGTTTCATTTCATGTTATTGTTGTTACTGGGCCGCAGGCAGATCTACTTGGAAGGAGAAAATAGACTGACAGCTAAACATAGAAAGCCGGAGAAAGCGCGTGATCGACTGCGATGAGACAGGGACAGAGAGGCAGAAAGAGAAGGAGAAAGACACAGAGGAAAAAATGAGACAGAAGGAGCGGGCAAAGCTGCGCCATCCGAGCGTAAGGAATAGCTTGAAAACAAAGAATGATGAGAAGAAAACAGGAGGTGTCTGTTGAAGACTGCTACCCACTGGGAGAGTACAGCTATACCACAGTCCTGTAGTGCAGGCCACACAGTCAAAGTGTACACCAAACAAAAGCAATGCAGGGGAGCACCGCTACATTTGGATTGTTCATGCAGACTTGTGTTTCCCTCTCTGTGATTTTATTGTTTGTTTTGTGAGAAATTTACAACCTCTTCGGTGAATTATGATTGCAATCTGATGAAAATGTTATTGCGCATAAACAACAGGAGGAACAACTGAGAAAGGCAGTTGTGTTAAGCGATGCTTCAGTAAGGCTGTGGGGTCAGATGGGGTTAAATGCAGCAGCATATACAATGCTTTCTCTTCTGAATTTAGAGGTAGACCAAAACAGTTGTGGCTCATGAAATTTATGGGTTGAAGAGGCTGCTGTTTTTAAGATTAGGGTAAGTCTCTTGGAAATGAATGCAAGTCTGCGTATGGACCCTGTATGTGATGACTGCCAGGATGTGTGTGTGTTTGTTTGTTTTTTTTAAGTTACTTTAACAGTGACTTAAAACTGTCATTGGCTGATTGATGACTGTGGTAAGCTAAGGGTACGGCCACCTTATGTTCACAGCAAAAGTGCATGCCCTTTAAAAACAAAAAAAGAGTGGAAAGAAGAAAAGTAGTTGACCTACTTCTAAATTATTCTGACTGAAACATCCACCAACAAGTTCTTTCTCAACTATATGCTGTACTTTTGTCTGTGTATCTTGTGTTAAAGTTGGAGATAAGGTTTTTTTTTCTTCTGGGAACTCTGAAGGTGCTATTTGGTTTCAAGTGACAGTTCAACTAAAATTTATCTTTGGAGTATGAAACAATCCTCAAGGCTTGAAAGATGACAGTATAAACTTTTCTGTGAGCTCCTTTGTAAAGAGCAGTGACTGTGGTCAGCGTGAATTCCTGACATCAAATAAATACTCCTGCAGGGTAGTGCAGTGCTTTGCTGATCATATGTCGTATTTCCATGACCATATTGTCATTAAATATGGCCAAACACACTTTCTTTGAAGTCAGTGGGTACAGCCTGATAATCAGACTGAAATGCCATATCATGTCATGTCATTCATTAAACTGTCTTACAATATGTTCCCACTGCAAGCCTTCATGCTCTATTCCAATTCTTTTACTATATCTGATTTGTATTCTGTTGTTGTTCACATTATCTATCAAAATGTGGCCAAGATCAGACTCCAGTGTGAACTGATCATGGCCCTGACCCGCATGCGCAGAAGAACAACAGAACATCACATGCAGCACGGATGTAAACAAGGAAGCCTGTAGTATGGAGGTCACGGATGTGAGTCTGTACACATTCATTATTAAGGTAATGTGTAATGGAAGTAGGAAAATGTTGAGGCAGATTATGAATAGGAAAAGAATGAAAAGAAGGAGAATGTATGGTGTCATTATGGATTATTGAGGCTCCCGCCAGTGCATATTACAACAAATGTCACTCGAGAGTGATGTAAAAGTCACATTTGAGTCACATTGCTGTCCAAACTGAGGTCACATTTTAAAAAATCTGATCTTTATCAGATTTAGAACCACATACTGAAGTGGCCCAAATCAGAACTAGAAAAGATCCGATTCCATGTGTTTCATACTGTTCAAATCTGATCTGGGTCAAAAAGTCGGATTAGGGCCGCTTCAACCTGCTGTGTGAACATAGTCATAGTGATCAGGTTAGCTGATCTCTTGTTGGAACAGGATGTTTTGTTTTGCTTTTTTCCTAATCCACAAACCTTTTTCATGGGAGACATTTTGAATATCAGGAAAGGTACAGGTGAAACAAAATGTGCTAATGCTGACTCAATTCCATTAGTTTCCCCATTAATATGCAATGACAGTGAGTCAGTGTACACAATACCAGGACCTTGGAGCTATCTCACTTAAATGAAATGTAGTCATTTTTTAAATTTTGGCAGTTACAGTGAATCACTATGTGGAAACAGGCTGGTGGTGTTTGTAGTGAAACCTGTAATGCACACATACCACTTGACTGCAATGATATGCACACAAAAAAGTGTTTTCACAATATGTAATTATGTATGAACTTTAGCTGAAGATGAGTTGAATTTAGAGCAAAAGTCTGATTTATTAAGACTGGGGCTTATTTTTATAGTTGAGGCCATAATTTCTGTGATGGTTATGATGAGGTTGTTCTCACCAAAATAAAATCAAAACAGTTTAGCCAGTTTAAAACAGTCAATAAATATATATAGCATGCTGGAAACATAGTGACACCAGAGCCCTGCTGTGTGTGAAAGAACAAATTTGGCTTTCACACTGTAGGCCAACTGTTATATGTCTTTTCTCCAACTTGAATGGAAGTCTTTGTTATATGTGCAGTTGGTTGTTTGTTTCTAGAGGTAATATATTTATACCATCAGAATAATTTTAGAAATTATATTAGTGTTTGCTTGTAGGAAAATATAATCTCATCTCATGCACATGGAATTTAAATTAACTTGACTATTTGTTCAAACCAAACCTAAATTTCTAAATAATGTGACTACTGTAGTTCTATGGGTCACGCTACTGTAAATGTGCACTCCCCACCTCTGCTGTAGAGATTCGAGGTAACAAGGAGTGTATATCAGAGTAACCAGGGTGAACCTCCTGCAGCTTTCCAAATAAACATGGTTTTTACATAAATAATTTCAAAGACTTGTCTCTGAATCTGAGTAAATACGTAAAGACAGCTGCCACCTGAAACAGCTATTATAAGGATCTATAGTACATTTGGGGCACTTTGCAAGCTGACCTCATTAACCTGCATATTCTGGTGCACACAGCACTTTGTGTGAGGCTGACTTTGGTTATACTGTCTTTCAGTTCGTCTCAGAAAGCTAAATGCTATTGAGGATTACCCTGTGGACTCACATGACAGTTGGCTGTCTTTACCAGAACAGGGAGTAAATGGAGAAAGCTTGAAATCAAATGGAAGAGGACATGGAGGTAGAGACAGAAAGAGAGCAGCGATTAGGAAATGTGCGCCTGCACTCACTCACTGCGTTTCGTGGGAGTACCCACACCCCATTAAACATGCTTCATCATAGGCGTAGTGCTGCCGGAGCGCCCCGAATGACGAAAAAAAGAATATTTGCATAATCTGGTTGAAATTCATAACATTACATGTCTTACATGAGCACTTGAAGATCCAGCCATCAGTAAAGTGTATGTCCTATAGGAGAACCAGTAAACTGTGGGGAGATCATCTTGCTCATCACTGTGAAGAGATAATTTTTTTACCTTTACTATTATTATATATAACAAAAGGAATGTTCAAGACATATATACTGGGGGAATGAAATATTAAAGGCACGGGCGTTTACCTGTGAGAAGAATCGAATGATTTCAAGCGAGACATTATTGTGAGCTGGAAACGTGTCCCAAACAAACTGGTCTCTCTTGTTCTTTCACACTGTGCCCCTTCAGCACAACTGAAAGCACAGAAATCTATAAATATATAGCCTACTATTTAACTGAAATGATGTGTATTTTCAGAAAGGTATACACAGATAGATTTAATTTGCTTCAGCAAAACTGAACACTTTATTTGTAATACATGAACAATGAGAAATGGGTGGTTTCAGGAGGACAGATGTTCTGCTATCCTCCTATTCCTCCTTTTCTTCCCCCTCTTCTTTGTCTTCTTTTCTTTGTTCTCATTCAGCTCTTTCTCCTCCCTGTCAGTTGTCTCCTTCTCCACCCTTTCATTCTTTTTGCTTCATCTTTTCTTTCCTATCTTTCTCTGTCTCCATTCTTTCTCCTCCTTCCTTATCATATTTTCTTTTTTCTTCTCATTCGGTTTCTTTGTTTTGAGGACCAGCTCCTGAAAAAGAGAAACTGTATTTTTTTAATTCCACATTCCAAAAATAAATTCTCAGTTCAACTAAGACAAGGAGTTTGCTCTCAGAGGTGAGGAGGCTGATCTGTTGGCCACTCGGGTTCACCTCCTTCCTTCACCCCTCCTCCTTCCTGAGCCATTCCTCAGTGAGCACTTTCTTCTCTTCCTGCAGCTCCTGTTTCAGACTGGCCTCCACAGCATCACACCTTCCACTGCTCTTCACTGCTCTTTAACTCTATGTCCTTTCCAGCCAGCAGCACCAAGCAGTCCGGGTGGACTTTGGTGTGAGCTCATTGTTTTTAGGTTTCCCTTGAGCTCCTGGTGGAGCATGTTATGGTAGCCCCCCCTCACCCGAAGGGTGCTAGGGGGAAAAACATGATGGTAGCAGGTAACAAAAAGAACACAAAGTATCAAAGGAACATAACATGTGTCGTCTACAGGGGAAGATAATGTATGCGTGTAGTGTAGCGCATATGTAGTGTGAGAAGAGTCAAGCCAAAACGCACAGTGTCTGTCAGCATAGCATTCCAATCACACGTCCATAATGCGGCACTGTGTTTGTTTGTTAGTTAGTTAGTTAGTTAGTTAATGTCAATGTTAGTTATTTATTTAATGTTCCGGCCAAGACGGAGCGTCTGCCAGAGGTATAAA
Source organism: Monopterus albus (assembly GCF_001952655.1). NCBI lineage: Eukaryota > Metazoa > Chordata > Actinopteri > Synbranchiformes > Synbranchidae > Monopterus > Monopterus albus. The sequence continues at coordinate 1,836,305 of NW_018127991.1, forward strand.
AAAGGACCAAGTAATCATCGGGATGCACCCCAGCTGTGTGCATCGACAAACCAGTTGCTAATTACTGGAATGCAACACAGCTGAGGTGCAGAGCCCACACGATAGAGGAGAGAAAGACGGAGGAGAGGCAGCGGCCGCCGAGCGGCCCTGACAGAGCATGTGACACACAAATCTATGAAAATCAGTCTGATTCTTAAAAGATTAATAGATTTTACTGGCACTTCAGATTAAACTGAAATGGCATCCAGTGAAGCGTTGATGTTATAAAAAATGTCTAGACACTGACAAGTGATATAGTATGAAAAAGAAGGCTACTCTTGTGTCCAAAGAGCAGAAGAAAACCGGTGGTGGCTCCTTCTGAGCATCTTCACTGGCCCCAGCCGAAACGTGTACAGTGGGTATTAGTAGGAAAATTTAAATATGAAGGTGATAAGGACTGCAGAGTGTGTAGGCAGCGCCTGGATGACAAAGGCACTGATGCCATTGACTGGCCCCCATGTTCCCCTGACCTAAATCCAATCAAGCTTCTATGGGAGATTGTGTATCAGTCCATCTGATGCCACCAAGTACCACCACAGACTGCCCAGGAGCTCACTGACGCCCTGATCCAGGTTTGGGAGGAGATTTCCCAGGACACCATCTGCTGACTCATCAGGAGCATGGCCAGACATTGTGAGGAGTGCATACAGGACACACGAGGGCCACACACACACTTCTGAGTCACATTATGATTTGCCCAGATGAAATTCTCACAACTTGGATGAGTCTGTGATTTCAATTTTTCACTTTGATTTTCAGTGTGATTTTGAATACAGACTCCATGGATTTTGGTTTCTACCGACCATTATGTCATTTTGTTCTGAACAAATTACAGAATGTACATTAGTAAAGGATTCACACTTCACACAACATGATCCGATGTGTGATTTAAGTGTTCCCTTAATTTTTTATTTTTATTTATTTATTTTGCAGTGTATTGGTCTAGTTATAGCTCAAGACACTGTCCACTTTCATTTGCATAAAAAGAAGACCCAGAGGGCATCCAGCATGTCATCAGACAAGAGAGAGGCCGAAGCTGGAGCTATAAAGGGAGGCATTTGATGTTGAGAAGTGCAAAGCAAAACTGCCATCCAAAATGTGCAATAATGACATAAAAGCATGCCATTTTTAATTTGTATATATTTAAATCAATATTTACCAGTATTTATTTTTTTATTTGTATAGCTAATATTTTTAGTCTGTGTTGTGTTGTTCAGTGTTTTAAATCAAATTTACAGATGTTCAAAAATGAATACCAGCCTTCCAAGGTTTGAGCACACCACCATCTCAGCAACAGTGAATTAGTTCATCCTTCAATTACAATAACACTGTGTTTTCTAGGTAAGTTACATTGTGAAAGCATGCAGTGTGCTGCACAATATAAGGCACAGCATACCCTTGGAGGATCTACCACAACTTGATGAAGACATGCCCCTTGCTGAGGTGTTTGATAGGACATCCAGTGTTGCTGCAGTGGTGTTACCACTATGTGATGGTCCAGCCTGTTCTGCATTTTGAGATCCATGGCACTCAGCATCACCATCAGGGAGGATTCCTATCAGGGATACCTCTGAGTATGGAAGCAATTTTCTCATCTATGGGTGATGTTGACGAAGTTGACCGCCCTCCTTCTAAGGCACTTATTTTTTGTGTCTTTTTTTGGCAGTTAATGTTAAATCTTTTTTTTGTTTTAACCTCTGCAATGAATCCTGTCACAGGTCACAGGTGACATAGCATTAACTTCTTTTGTCACCTGCACCCAAGCAAAGTCCTTTTACATGCTGGATATACCTCCGCTGAAAGTGCCAAATAAAACCAGTGACATTCGGTGACACTTCATTTATCAAGACTTCTGCCTGTAACGTTCTTTTTTTCTTTAGCCTTTTTTCTTGCTCTGTGTTCACACCACCAGAACCCTCTCACAAAACGTATTTCTTTTTTTGACCATGTATGGTAAAATCTATTTTAACAAACCAGGTGTGATTTATTATTAGTGACCACACATAGTTATATGTATTCTGAGCATAGCTACACGTAATTAATACGAGTTTCCTTGTGTGTAACTCACAGAGAGTTCATTTTATGCACAGATTGATAAATGAGGCCCCAAGTCTGTTTGTACATACACAAACCATTTTAACTGTATTGGTAGAACCAGATATTTTCTGCTAATGTTATGTGCTGCAGGGCCTGTTGGAAACTGTCCAGCTTAGGAGGATGAACTGACACTTTCCTGCTTTCCAAACCCCAACCTCTCTGTGTTTCTGTCTATCTGTCTCTGTCAGTGTGCCTCTGGGGAAATCGAGGCCCTTTGCTGACACATCTTACTCTCATGCACATCCCGGTTTTCCCTCTCTTTCTGTATATCACTCTTGTTCTTTCGGTCCCTCCATCCATCTCGCTGCCTTTCTTATCTCCGTCTCAGGAGCATTTGAGGCCAGTGCAGTCATCCTGTGTGTCATCCAGTGTGACAGAGTGACAAGCATCACACAGGCGTAGGCCTGCTGGACTGCCAGCCACAACACACAAACACACACACGCAAAGTCTCTCTCTGTTTTTGTTTGTCGTTGTAACCTTAATATAAAATAATAATGTCCTAATTTTTTGGCAACTTCATTGAAGTTCCTTGAATGGAATGAAATGAAAGGATTTATGTCAGATGCATGTCTCTATGTTAAGTACAGACCTGGAGTCAGGGCACAGGGTGGTATAAGGTCTAGTGTAATATAATCAATGCAAGGGAAACTACTTCAAGCTTTGAACACTTTCTAAAAGCTTTTTTTATGCAGTTTATCACATTCTTACATATCTTATCAAGGCAATATGGCAAAAATGTCACTTCGCATTTTTTTTTCAAGCAGGATCACAACCTGCTATCTTATCACAATTATTGTTCCTATTGATTTTTATCACTATAAATTATCTTGTTGTTGGATGTCACTGAACAGAACAACCAAATTAATTTCCCTATTACAAAAATGCACCTTACAAAATGACAAAGCCTGTGTATTTGTAACTGATGCACTCACATGGGGTCCTCTCAGTGTTTGATGGCCAACATACTCGTTCAGGTGCTTTCTTTTCAAGTGGTTAAAAAAGGTCTGTCATCTGATGCGCAAACCCTGTCTTTGTAACATTTGCAAATACAGAAGCAGCCATCTTAAATTGCCAGCTGGACCACGGTGGAATGATGCCCAATCCATGACAGGTCTGCACATGGCCCCTGCTCTTACCGTGTATCCCCTGCAGTGAGTTGTGAGACCAGCATCAGTGGAGCGAGGTTGAACAACTTTGAATGAATTGTACTGTTACTGAATGTGCCAGGAGCAGCAGCAGTACGTACCGCTATGGAAAGCCTCAAGGTTAAAACGTATGTCTCCTGCCATACTGTTTAAAGCAAAACTTTGCCACACAGTACTGTTGGGTAAAATTATTAACAAAGTCATACTTTAAGGTTGATTCTAACATTTGATGAATTAAGAACTTAATTAGTAGAAGATTAACATTATGCTTGTTGATTAGTCAACCTGTGTGTTTACTTTGTTTGCGTATGGTAATTCTATCATAGTTAAGATTTAGTTTAGAGCACACATAAGTTTGCTTACTTATATGTTACAATTATGTTTACATAGTT
>NW_018127991.1:1840159-1842888 GCF_001952655.1 Monopterus albus
ATATACAGACACACACAGGCAAGACAGTTTAATTAGCCAAACGGAAAGCCATGTCTCATATAGTGTAGTTAGTTAGTAACAAAGAAAGAAGTGAGTATAGGAATTTAGACAGGGTAGAATTTCCTCCCTCTTTAGGAAGCTCCCTTTCCCATTGGAGCAGGAAGGACGCAGGAGGACGGATAGATAGATGGACCAATGGAGTAGCACAAGAGGACCAGACCAGCCTACAATTGCACATTTCAAATTGTATAAGTAACTGGGTTTCAGGAGGGTAGGCGTTCCTTCTCGTCCTGAAGACGAATTGAACGGTTTTGCTGTTGAGGTTAGGGCTTCAGATAGAGATGGAACCCAGAGCTCTGTAAATTGCTTTATTCGATGGTCTGTTCAGTTATAATAATAAATGTTTGAAAGGTGATAGTTGACTCCGATTATTCTTCATAAAAGAACACGCTGTAGTACTCAAGTGTGTTTTAATACTATTTATGGTTGAAATGTTGTAATTTATTTAGCTGGTAGTCCAATTCGCATCATATAAAAGGCAAGCAGACAGTATCATTTCAAATCCTGTGGGTGTGGTGTACACTTTGTAATAATTCTTTAGTATATTACTTGTGTGGTGTAGAAGATAATTATTTAAGAATGTAATTATGTAAGAATGTTAACACTGTTATATTTTTTTTAGCATAATACTTGTGTGGGTAGAAGTGAATCATTTACTGCTTGCAAACCAATGATGGTAAGATGATGTCATGGGGTAGGACTGGATAAGTCTGACTTCTTCCTACTCTATTCAAGCATGTACTAGGTATAAGCAAATTGATATTGGATTATGTGTAAAATTATGTGTGTTGTCATATCAACTGTTTTTACATGCTTGAAAGAATAAATCAAATCAAATCAAATCAAATCCTTTGTTGGTGTCTGACTTTTGTATGCCACATATATTTCCTGGTGTCAGGATGCACCAGTATAAACTCGATTCATATCGAAGCTGCTAAATATACTAGGATATACTGTATATAATGATTCATTCAGTTCGGATGTACTCCTTGCCTGGTTACTGAGTTTGGCTGGAGAACCAACTCTGAAAAGTCCTGGATCCTGGTGGTTACAGACTTCCTCCATTTAACAGTTAATAAAAAAATCTTTAACTTGATAATATTACTTTATCTTTAAACCCATGGTCTGCCCATTACACTTTTCCACAAATTTATCAGTATAATGTAACCCACTTCTGAGTATGTACACCTGCTTAACCTAGGTTCGTAGGAGCTGAGAACAACAATAACAACCAGTGACACAGGGGTAAACAGTCATTGTGAACATTTAGTCAACATCTGAACATCAGAAATACACAATATAAACACACAACCTGGGGTCCCGTAATCTGATAAAATAAAACAATTGTCCCTTTTTCAGTTTGTTCACTCTGAAAAGTGTATCTGCTCAATATGGACGTTTGGTAGTCTGAAGAATAGTTAAATCAGGAGAGTTTTCCGCCGTAGGTTCTTGTGGGTATCGACCATAAGGACCGACACAACCCTACCACGAGATTGTTGCCAGGTATGGTATAGATTCAAAAGTCAACCAGGAGGCTCGCCATCCACTGGATCCTGGTCAGCCTTGTCGGGCACAAGGACTGGAGTTCCACAATTTCCACTCAGCTGAGAAAGACGTGACTGGAGTCCCTCAGTTTCCGCTCAGCTAAGAAAGACATGACCTGTATTTATAAAACAGGTGTATAGTACAGGCTTTTATACTATATTGTCTATTTAGATTCTTTAACTCATTCAAGTATTTGTTTTACAACTGTAAATTTATCTCCTCAAATAGAAAGATGTTTAACTATAGTTTACACAACTACAAGTTCATTTTACTGTAATCTCTCATATTAACATATGCCATTTTAACCAACTGTAATTCTAATAAAATACAATGGTTTAATTCACAATTGATCACATTTCACCAATGAATCGCTTATAGACACACATTACCTTTTTCCTTCAACATAGGAGCTGAAGATTTTAAATAAAGAAAGCAAATATAGAGTTCTAGTTTACAACCAATAACATAATTTACAGCATAGCTGTCTCTTTTTCTCCCATTTTAAATAACTTAAAATGCATAACACTCTGAAATTCACAATGTGCTTATTTCCTAACACAGTGCACATCAACACAATTGTTTTACTCAATTAAATGCTTTAGTGATGCACATTCTTCAAACATAAAACGTATAATATCTCCTCAATGGTAGTTAGCATGACGAACATGCGGCATTTCCCCACACACACCTATTGAGGACAGGTGAGCTAGCTTACCAAGACAGACGTTTTCTTTCTGAAGAAGTCAACAATTAACACCTCACTGATGGTTCTTCAGGCTCTAAATGGGACTTTAATCCGTTTATTTCATTAACCAAATTATTCCTCAGTTTCGATGCAAAACACCTGGTTTTCTTTTTTTGTACCTTTTCTCAGTTTTCTTTATTTTCTTCTACCAGATGGAGAAACACATGTGCTCCGATCGGGAGTTTAGCGAAACAAGCTAAGCAAAGCATTAGCACGCTATATCCTGGGCACTTAACTTGATTTTACCATAAGTGACAGAAAACAAGAACATGGTGGCAGGAGAAGAGGCCTAAGGTAAACAGTTAAAAATCAATGCATAGCAATGCAATGATATGGCAAATGTTTGGTTAAGTCCAGGCACAAAAACAACTTGGTCATG
>NW_018127991.1:1842940-1850638 GCF_001952655.1 Monopterus albus
TCATCATCACAGTTACACAATAAATAATAAACTGTTGGGATGTACCCACTGTCTCTGTTGTAACACTGATTTGCATGTTAGGATGATTAAAATGCTTTATGTGGATGTAAAAACATCATAATGATGTATAAATGTGTAAAAATGTGTAAAGCAAGAGCACGAAGGTGTCTCTTTTTCATGCTTGTGCTGCAGTGATTGATCTGTATCGTGTCAGAATGTTGTAGTCTCTCACTGATCAGACAGGCATCAGGAAAGATTATAAGCCATGTGTTTCTCATCAGTCTCCTCAGGAATAATTTATTTTGGTTTACACATCAATGTTGGATCTTTGATATTCCTTATCTGTAACGTTCCCATTAGATGGAAGGCAAGGCTCAAACAATAAAACCAGCATTATTCTGTATTCTTACTGTACGCTCGACAGATCTCCTGAAAAAATAAAAATCAAACACTTTTTTAGTCTGGTTCTCAGCAGAGGATGAAAATCTTTTGAAGGAAAGAATGAATTACAAATGTAATTTCCAAAAACAGTTTGTCATTGTGGTTTTTAGCAATTGTTAGTCAAACAAGAGGATACTGATTTGCTAGGTACTATTATCAGCAGCAGATTAAACCACATGTGATGCTCTTGTCAATATGTTGAGCAGCAGGAAAGGGTGTGTGTTTGTGTGTGTGTGTGGTTGAGTCAGAATGAACTACAGTGTGTGTTCATGGTCAATTAAAGAACATCACCCAGTACAGTAGTGTGGCTCATTTGTTTTTGAAGCTTTTCAAGTTTTCGCTGGTTTATGTAGTCTCTACACAGATTAATCAAACAAGATACACTTAGGGTAGTTGTTTTCTCTGCTTCAAGTTTTTATGGCATGGTAAACTAAGCTAATTGCCTCTATAATTAGGCTAATGCACAGATAAAATTTAGACAGCCTAAATCTCAAACTATTTCTTTAATGAGTCAAAGTATTTAAAAGGAAACAAAATAAAATATATCACATACTATGGATCACAGTAGGCATTTTCGGATAAGTAAACTAAATGAATACATTTTGGATAATTATAGTGGTACTTAAGCAATTTAGGGTACCTCTTCCGTAAGCTGGAGGACTCAGTGAAGGAGTAGAGGAGATATTGTGACTGTTCTCCAGAATGGATAAAGCACACATTGTATCCCACAATACCCATAATGCAACCAAAAACACACTTCGTGGATGGTATATACAAACATCTGTCTAACTCCACATCTCCAGCTTTTCATACAGGGCTTGTTATAAATATGTAGTTTGCAGGCCCTGCTAACATCACCAGGGTTAATTTCATAGAATTCACAATGATCCTCCAGAGACACAGAAGAGTGTCTATTTAATTTAATTATAATTTTTCAAAATTGTGTGCTAACCTCTAATGTGCATTGACAGTACCAGAAAATGCCTTTTAAAATTCTGTAAACATCAGGTTCAAGAGAACAAGCTTAGACTGACATAAAACCTTCTTGTTTCTTGCCCAATTTTTACTCATTTAAAAACACCTATCTATATTGTTCCTTTGGTTCATACTTTCTGGAGGGAGATTTTGTTCTCTCCAAGATTTTTTCAGTTACTGAACACAGTTCATCATTTTTGCTAATACCTAGCAATTTCTACTGGTAGATATTACTGTGCTCATATTGTGATGATATTTACTAGTTCAGTTTATTTTCTCAAACTGTAGTGTTTTGTGATCTGGTTTCACACTGATGCTTTACATGTCCTCCTCATCACTGTGGTAGATTAGCATTAATGGCCCACAATCTCAAGGGCTGGTGGATATGAAAGGCAAATGACTGCTAGCCCTATCAGTGATCCCATTAGCACATCCCTATCAGTCGAGAAACATACTGAGTCACTTCCAATCTGATATTTGTAACAGAGTGAAAGATGCTGCTGTCATTACTGTCATTAGATTGCTATTTTGGAGAAGTGGAAAGAAAAATTATTTAAAAAAAAACAGGGGAGGAGCAATAAACTTTAAACAGTATTTGGTCAAAGTGTCTCTTTGAGCCCAGCCCACGCCGAAAGAGATTAATCTTGTCCTGAAGCTGTTTCAGTTGGGGATGCTCTTTGATCCATTTCACTGCACTTTTGTCTTTTTTTATCTGCTAGTTATAAAAAGAGCCTGTCATTTCAGAATAAACCTTTTCCATAACCAGCCAAAGTGCCAAAGTTGGATAACTGGACTTGCTTGAGGTTCCTGAAGATGTTCTACCTCTCATCCCGAGGAAGCTTCTTGGGTGAGAGGTGAAATGCATTTAGTTTGGATATTTATGACATTTCAAAGGATGCAAATAGTGATATTCTGCATATTGCTTATAGTAGGGCTGCACAATAAATTGGATTGTGATTGTGATTTAGATCCCTGTGTGATCTCAGTCTCATGCAACAATGATTCTGCCATGTTTGTATTAGCACTGAGATCCCTTGTGACAAACTAAGTGCTCCCTTTTTCTTGCTTAAAGTGGAATTCAGTACAAAAATATCAGGCCTCAAGTAATCTAATCTTCTGGTTTAGACCCCCACATCATTACACATTATAATGTGGAATTTGGACTTCAAACTGAAAAAACACTCACCACAAGGTCCTCTTTTAGTGGTTCTGGATCTTTCAGTCCTATAGCAAGATCGTCTGCAGATGAAATTCTTGTTTCATCTACTAATCACTCTAAGCCAGGTTTTTAAAGCCTGTCTAATAGTTGTCTCTTCGCAATTTCGTTGACTTCCCAACAAGACATTTAAGAGTCATTTTAGGCAGAGTTTCTGGTTCAGAGAGCATCTGATACCTCTGGGCTGAGCCCATTTCCTAATCCATCCATGCTTATAAGCACTTCAAACTGTCTTATTGGCTAATTTGCCAAATGTAAAGATAACCAGGTGATAAAGCGTCTCAAAATTTTGTCCTGTAAGAGTTATGGCAGATCCACTTAGAAATATTTAAAACTAATTACCTGGTGTATTTATAATCATACCCTTACTTAATACATTAAGACACAAGACATAAATGCAAAGGTTTGGGTTACCAAAGCAACTGCACAAGACATCAGCACAATGAGCAGCACTCAATTGAAGGTTTTGAGGAAGCCTAGCACACCTGGCTCCTCTTAGCCCAATTATCACCTTGTCTCTTTTATTGGCTGCTCTTCTATTGTCATCACTTTTGTATGAATCCTGGTATCTCCCTGCTACAGTGTCATTGTCACATTGCATGCAAAACCATCATGGTTTTTAAAATGCAGTAGAATCACACTAACAGGAATTTGCAAAAGGAACTTATCTTTCTAACTGTGCTCCTGTGGGTCATTAGTTCCTATAAATGTTTAATGGAAGTTGGGAATAAAGCTGTGAATCATGGTATTTCTGGAGAAAAGCAGATTTTGGTTGACCTTTTTCTGGACCACTACAGGTAAGTAAGTGGACCTAATGACAACAGCAGGTATTGTATGTTCAAAATGTCTGAAGAAAGGCTATGTATGGGAAATCAACAGCCCCCCAGTCAAACCCATAAATGCTAATGGCTTAGCAGCAGCTGGCCATTTACGGCACACTCACCTACTCTCCCAACTATGTTAACTCTGCCTTGATTGCTTTGCTTTTCCATATGTGCAAACAAAGAGGAAGAAGGATGAAGTTCAGTCAGAGTGGCAGACCAAACGAGTGAAGCCTATATACTCCGACACAGGCTAAACATCAGAGTTGAGAGAGTTTGATAGATAAATAGTGAAACAGTGAGCAGAAACTGTTAGAGAAGGCTGAAGATTGGGACAGGCATGACAGCTATTTCAGACACAATCACTTGACAGATACAATGAAAGTGGCTTGTCTCTGTGCCTGTTTCTCATCCAGCACTGTCTCCCTGCTATTGACAGCTTGATAGAAAAAGACAGTAGCAGAGTGATGGAGCACGAATAACCTAAATTGTAGAGGGAGGAAGACACAGAGGGAGTAAATATGTGTGAGTTGAAGAAGGAATAAGTCTTACTGTGTGTGTTCTCATTAGCAGGTAGATAGGGCATGGCAGAGGTGACAGTTGTGACAAGTGGATACTGGGTTATTCAAACTGACACACAATAGCAAACACACGTCAGATTTCTGTCCTGGCCAATTTGTGATGTCTAATGCTGCTATACACTGGCTAGGTATCTGTTGAGAAATGAACTGGGTTTGCAAAGCCATCAAGTGTGCGAGAAATATTTCATCTGTCTGATGATTTCAGCCAGATCTGGGTCAGTGGCATAGCAGATAGACAGAGCAGGCAGAGAGGATTTCCAATTAGCTACCAGGGAGCTGTGAAGGGCACTTTGTAATGGAAATGATACAAACTACATGACTATCTCCAGGTGGTAGATACAGTAGATTGATTTGACCATAAAGGATAATAGGTCATGTTTCCCAAAGGAACAATGAGATTCACCAAACTTTTATAAAAATATATATACATATATATGCTATATGTCATCTGGCTCAAGGAAGGTAAGACAATAGTGAAGGTCCACTTGTCATTGAAGGAGATTGTGAATTAGACCCTCAGTTGACTTTAGTTCTGTCCTCATTTAGCCTAGCATTACTTCTGAGCTAGCTAGCTAGCTAGCTATCATCTACTGTGATTGTAAACAAGCTGTGCATCAGGAAATGAAGTAAAGTACATATTGTAAGTAATATGGTGTATATTTCAGATCTGTCTACCTCGACACAACACACACCCCAGAGCTACAGCACTGCCAGAGACAGTCAGCTACTTTGTCTATGTGTAATATGTGTGAACACCATCTAATAAGTGTAGCAGGAGGCACAATGAAAAACAGATTCTAAAGTAGACTTACATGTAGCCAAATGGTGTGAGGTGTCTGCATCTGTAAGAACTATAAGTACACATTGTTATGTCAGTCTGCATGGGACATTGATTTAGCCATTCGTGGCTAAATAAACGTCTGCTCATGTTTGTTTTTCTTTAAAAACCTTTCAAACTAATAGTGATATCAGCACTAGGTTTTTATAGACAAACAATCACATTATGAGGGTCAAAGTATCATGGACATATTGAATTTAGATGCAATGGCATTATGGGGAAACCGAGTTGCCTTGGAAGAGGTTTGCACTCTCAAGTGCTGTCTAGTTATTCTCATGTTGCAAACAGTGACTCAGAAACAGTACAAAAACTGTGATGGCTTTTGTTCCCAAAGGTGATTTGCAAATGATATAATACTAATAATAATTACGACAGTTTCAATGTAGACATGTATTTGAATTTCTCCATCATTCATTCCAATTAAAGATTACATTTTAATAAACTTCTTCCTTTCTTTCAAAGGATATTTTTTAAAGAATGCACTGAGCCTTTAGTATGTTGTTACTACCTACTTCTAAGCATTAATGAGGAGCACACCAAAATACTGTAGCAACACAAAAAAGAGAAATTTTATCCTGAAATGTATCTCAATTTTTCTTAACCACTCCTGCCCTGAAACTCCACTGGCTCTATTTCACAACAAATTAACTTTAAACTCCTTTTTTTCACTTACAAAGTCCTTAATAACCAGGCTTCTTCCTACCTCAGTGACTTTCTCCAATGCCACACTCCTTCCCACTGCCTCCATTCCTCTGATTACAACCTCCTCTCCCTACCATCCAGGACCCTCATATCTTAGTATTCTTCTGGTTTCATGCCAATTGCATTAAAAAAAAATCTCATTAACACGCCCACCAGCGCAGTGTGAATTCTCTGGACAGTAGCCTGCTCTGTTCACACATGGGCTCCATCACACATTACATGGACTTTGAACAAGGGAGATTGCAGGGTAAAGTCTATTTAATGTCCAGGCCAACTGATTTGAACATTTTCATTCTCACATACAGTTCTTCTGGATAAATTCCTGTTTGCAGTGCATGTCTGAAAAGGGTTTTGAAGAGCTCAGGCGTCCAGGGTGGCTTTCCCTGTCTAGCCCCTGGGTTTCCTGTTCTCTGTCCTGTGATTTTATGCTTTTCCGCCTGGCATCAGATTGCATAACAAGAGGCCCAATGTACATAGCCACAACAGGATATCAGTACTGACTGCCATTGTAATAATTACAATGTACTACAGTATATTGTTTGAAAGAAACACCATTTAAATACAACATTATCCACATTTATGCTGTTGATTTCATATACTCCCCAATTTAAAGTCACGGGGGCATATTATGCAGAGTTATGGACAATGATAAAACAATAAGTTAAGTCCAAAGAGCTAACCTTATATTTATCCTTATTTTTGTGTAAATGCTGCTGGTAACATACAGTGCTCAAAGTGTGTGTGTGTGTGTGTGTGAGATGGGGGAGTGCCAGTACTCCCCTCATTTGCATGTTGGGGGGGCCTTGCTGATCTGCCATCTGCACATCACTTCTCTATTCTGCTGACCTGAGGCAGCTTATGTTACTTTAGTGGCGTGTGATATTGTATCAGATGCGAGGTATGAATTTACCTTCATTTAAAGTACACTGCTCAGAGTAAAACAGACCACTCGCATAGCCTATATTTCTCTGAAGACTGCACATACTGCAAAGATCTGTTCACACAAATAAGCCTTAAAACCGCAATCTCTGTGCCCTGGGAGGATAAGTGTCAGACAGTAATGTTCTGTTCATGAACAATCTGATTCTATTCAACGAGTTCTACTAGAGAGTTTTTTGCTTTATCTTATTCCACTGCCTGTGTTCTAAATTTAGTGCACTAGGAAAGAGACAGAGCAGCGATGGTCAAGTGAGCTAGAGAGTGAATGAAGAAAGATAGCAGTGCTAGCAGAACAAACCTGTGAATCAATAAAGATTGTTTAATAGCGGTTACATTCTAAAGCACAGATAAACATGGCCACACCTCCGTATAGCTGTGAAGGAAGGATTTTAGGTGGTCCCTCCGCCCTGCATCTTGTGTGTGTAGGTAAGTCTTGCCCTTGGTCAAACAGACACACACACAGACCTGAAACTGGATGCACTTTAGCAGTTAGGTTACACCACCAACATGGTTTAATAAAAGGGGTGGGGATTAGCCATTATTTTAAAGGGCTCTGTAAAAGGAATGGAGCCAAAAGATCCAGACCCTTTCAAAGAGCTGCTATTCCCACCAATAGTGTAGGGACTATTTCCTTCTGGGGTAGCTCAGGTCTCTTTTGGTGGAAACCTTTATGCCCTGCTCTTGTTTGCTTTCCGGGTGAGATGCAGCACATCCCAAACAAATCCATGGTGAGCACAGAAAAGAGTACCAGCAGCTTGTGAGAAGTGCTGGCACACACAAAAAAAGTCCCGTTATGCCAAAGAGTAAAATGTAGAAGTGCCAGTACTGTGTGCTGGTGTGTACAAGCCCACTTTGAGCAGTGGCTATTTAGAATGCACAGTGAGGTAACAAAGACCAGAAAATGGAACATGCATGTAGCCTGCTGTGCACAGTGCTGGAGGCTGTTAAAATACAGGAAAAAATGTCATCTTTGTCACTGTGAGGAACAGTGATTATGCACATCCCTAAAAGCCTGAAAATGTGTTATTTTGAAAAGTATAACACATTAAAATTCATGAAGTTGCTTTTGAAGATGCATTTCTGTTTAAAGGTGAGGTGCGAGGTAAAATGGCGAAGAATGAGGAAAAAACATCATGTTAGCAATGAGGTGCTGGAAAAATAGCCCTTATATGTCCAAAGTATCAA
>NW_018127991.1:1850753-1855847 GCF_001952655.1 Monopterus albus
ACAATTATTAATAAATAAATAACCTTAATTACTTTTATTTTCAACATACATCCACTATCCAGTCAACCTGTGCTTGTGGTAACATGTATTTTCTTTTTATGCACCAGCCCCAACTGGCATCCACAAAGGATGCATGTGCTACTAAGTTATACCTTAGTCTTTTACTATATATTCAAGAAACAAACACAGCTGCAGACAGGATTCTCTGTCTTTAGTAACTGATACATTATTTCTACTATTTATGAAATAAAGAAAACTAACAAATTATGTGCAAGCAAATATCCACCCATCTGAGCTGGTCAAACTCATTGTATATAAAAACTTGGTTCTATCTGCACAGCACCAATCTCACATTCAAGAAAAACTCAGATTGTTTACTTAAGCAAAAGTATCAATGCACAGTATAAAAATACTCACTAACTGGTAAAATTTGTGCATTCAAAATGTTAGTTAAATAAAAGTACACAAATGTTTAAAAAACTTATTATGCAGAATGGCACATTTCACAATAATGTATATTATTGAATTATAATTATTGTGTTCATCTTTTTAAAGTTGCAGTTGGTGACAGTGGAGCTTATTTTAACTGCAAACATCCATTTTCTATACCGTTTACTCCTGAATAGGGTCCTGGAGGCGGCTGGAGCCAATCCCAGCTGACACTGGGTGAGAGGCGGGGTACACCCTGGACAGGTCGCCAGTCTGTCACAGGTTGGACACACTCACTTCTTCTTCTACTTTCGGCTGTTCCCGTTAGGGGTCGCCACAGCAAATCATTAGGTGCCACCCAATCAATGATTCGCATGTCATGCCCTTCGGGATAATGTCTAATTTTAGAGTCGCTTGTCAACCTAAGCTGCATGTCTTTGGACTGTGGGAGGAAGCCAGAGTACCTGTAGAGAACCCATGCAGGCAAAGGGAGAACATGCAAACACAACACAGAAAGGCACCAGGTCGGCCCGGGCTCAAACCTGGAACCTTCTCATTGTGAGGTGATGGCGCTAACCTCCACACCACTGTTGACTGCAACCCCAAATCAGAAAAAGTTGGTAGGGTATGTAGAATCTAAATTAAATCTAAAAATAGTGATGTGTAAATCCTCTGTGTCCTATATTACACTGAAAACTCTGGAAATATCTTTGCCAATGCTGAAAAGCTGTTCACATGCATAAATCATTCCTTTCCTTTTATGGCCCCAAACTCCTTGGAGTTTCAGTAGTTAACTAGACAAAAAGGCAAACAATTTAACTACTTGAATCCCTATGCATATAGGAATGTAGCTTAACTACAAGCAAGCTACTTCAAAAACATAGCTAAACTACAAGTTTAATTACATTTAGTTCACTACTCCCCAACACCACTTCTAGATTCACCTATGGGTTGGTTGAATTTACAGTATTTAGACATAGTGTTCATCATGCACACTGTACCATTTGATATCCCATTTTATTTCCTTTTTGCAGAACAGGGGAGACTCCACATTAACTGATGTTTATCACAGCCAGATGCAGTGACAGACAGAAACAAGCTAATGACCAAGACAGTTAATAGCATGGATAAAAGCTTCCCCCTCCTCATCCAATTCATGCTGCATTCCTTAAATATGAGTTATATGTGTTTAATTAAGCAGCAATATTAATTAGGACTTTATGATATTAAAATGGGTGGGTGAGGAAGGGGAGGAGGGATTGCAGATCTGAGACTGGTTATAGTAAATGAGTTTAAGACAAATTATATGCAAGAAGCTGTCTATCCTAATCTGAACTTTGCCACTGTGCTTAATGGCTCCAAGACTGATGACGTGATAGAGCTAGTGGATGAGGAGGAAGAGGATTCATTTCCCACCAAGGTAATACAGTGTTAATGACTATGGAGGAGAGCATTAGTGGATAGCAGTAGATGGATGGAGAAATGAGTAGTTAAACAGGTTCATGAGGTTCAGTGTGTGTTACCTGACTCCACATAACAAATCAGTCAATTGACATTTTCCTGTGCAAACCAACTGAAATGGTTTTGTCTGAGAAGAAGTGAGAGTTTTAGTGAGGCTATGAGCTGCTCCAGATTTATCCAGCCCAGCTTTGTCAATATTGGTCTGAGCTTTAACACCAAGAAATGCTGAGAGCCTCGGTCAAATCTTGTTTAATACATAATAAGCAAACCAAATGCTTTTTTAAAGACAGAGTACTGTTGAATTTTCAGCTGAAAGGCTTTTCATTATGAAATTAAATGCTTTTTATAAATATTCTAGTGCATTGAGTGATAAATGAGGTGCACTGTGAGTTGCATAATAGAGTTCTCTATCTCACCACTGCACATAATGACCCACCTAGCTCAATATGGAAAAGACAGAATAGCCCCATGCACAATCAACCTGACAGGAGATGAACACGTTTCTTTAATTTGATTTCCCTTGCCATTTAAACACTAGAATGGTTTTAGAAGAGTGGATTTAATCAGATGTCTGAATTTCTTGTGAGAAATTCTACTTTGTTTTTCATGGAAGTAGCTGATGAATACATATAATTCAAGGAATGTCTCCACTGATTGATTAATAACATTTTTTGCATGCAGCCAAGGATTTTAGAAAGATGGTTTGGAGCAGGCTGGACTAAGTTCATGTGGGGTTGTATGAAGTTGCAAACTTAGGAAACAGGTGTCTTAACTACAGTAGAACACATCTGATAGGCACAACATCTGCAAGCCATTGGGTTTTTGTCTAAAGGCACCAGTAAGACTATGTGAGAACAACAATAGAGTAAGTTTATTACATGTCACACTGTGTGAGATGGGTCTAATAAACTCTTATTTGCAAATGGAATGATATCAATTTAAGGCTGTAAGATTGCACAATGACTGTATCATAGTGCTACAGAGTGAACAGCTTCAGTTTGCTTCAACCATCTAGATCACTGATGTTTTGAAAATGTGTCTCTGCGGATTTTCTTTTTTTGATGGAGTCTCATTCTCATTCCATAAAGATTTTTGTACCAGTTTGTGTATTTCATGTGGTATTCTGATTGGCTGCAGGCATGCCTTAGTCTCCAAAGCTACAAATAGGTCATCGTCTCACTGTGAGATCTAGAGCCATCCATTCATTCATCTATCATCTGATGTACAGTATATTCAGAGTCAGGCTCCACTGGCAGAAGGTTAGGCAAGGTAGTTGAGACAACCATCTCCCCAGTGTTTCACAGCTCCTCCTGGGGGATCCCAAAGCATTTCCAGGCCAGCACAGCAACACTACTCTGAGCTCCCTCCAGTAGTATCTTTAACCCCATCTCGTTATTATGTTACAAGGGTGAGGCCAGCCACCTTACATAGGAAACCTATTTAGGCGTCTTGTATTTGCAAACTCATTCTTTCAGTCATTACCCAGAGATCATGAGTATAGGTGAGGTCTGGAACCTTGATGGTCTGCTAAATCAAAACTCTCAGTGGGAGTTTGAGTCTGCCATGAGTTTGTCCCTTGTCACCAATTCTGTTTATGATTCATGGATGCAAATGTCTAGCCACAGTTGAGAAGTGTATAGTGTCCATTTTGCAGGACTGCATCTCTGCTTTTTTGCCAATTATGTACGGCAATTTTGTGTCCAACAGACTGATCATTCCTCATACAACTGCTTCTTTCACCTGTTGCATGTGCAAATGAATGTAGCACCATAAATGCCTTTAAGAAGAGCTTATTCAAAACTGGACACAGCTACACCCCTTTGTATAATTCATTGTCTCTTCTCTCCATGACAGAGTTTTCACTCCAACTGGCCATTAAAAACAGGTACAAACACTTTATGCCTTTTACATGGTTGGACAACATGCTGTACAAAGCAGTTTATATATTTAAAGCCTCCCCGTTTCCTACACTCCCTCTCTATTTAACTTTTGTCCTGATAAATTCAGTATAGCATAAGTATCATACTCCCCACTCTGCTGCTCTGACTTTGTACTGTTTTAATTCACAAATGATCACTTTTAAGTTACCTCCAATGAAACCTGCCACTTTCTGCACACCTGCTCCTCAGTAAAAACCTCCAGCATCTGCAAGAGCATAATATGAAACATCTGTGCAGGTTTTTAGTTTTACTGGCAAATATGTAACTTAATTCTGATGGGAAAAAAGAAGAACCTCTAGAAAAGTAAAAGAAGTAAAGTGGAACTTAAAGCAGATTGGTGAGTGTGTCATGAATATTGCTGTAGTGATGGATTAGTGCTTTGGAAATGCAAACATTACTATTAGTACTGGTATTGCTACTATTTGACTCATTACCATGCAGGTAATTCCACCACTTGTGTGTATATACATATACAGTATATATTCCAGTCTCCATTATTTGAATGCTACACTTTATTGGAGATGGAGATAGAGTGAGAGGAGGAAGAAGGAATAAGTGGGGGTGTCTAATTGGTTGAGTGGCAGCATTAGAAGAACTAGGTGGAGAATGTGAAGTGCGTGTGTGTTGATGTGTGAAAAAGTGGACATTTATGTGTTTGGCAGCCATTGAAGAGCTATTAGGTTCTACTTGACCCACATCGAGAGCGTGTGTGTGGAGAGAGTGTGCGGTGGTGTTGGTGGCGGGGTGTCTGGAGGTCAAATGGAAACTGCAGAACAAGTGTGTTGCATGAGGCAGATGTTTTCACTTACTGTGGAAAAACAGTTGACACTTGGCTTCATTACCTGCAATGTTTGACTTTAATGTAAGATTAAATGATAACAATATAGGGTAACTGGACATACAGTGCCACATGACTAATAAAACAATAGACAATATAAAGTCTTGCGGCATATAGATCTATCAACTAAGAAAGAAAACCTTTGACCCAGTTAGGGCCAAGATGCATCAGTGGTCAGCTCATGTTCAGACTTCCTCAGAAAATGAAATTTCAACCAGTAGACAAAGATCATTCATCACATTTTTGTTATAAACAAAAAAATGTCCATCCATCCATCCACCCATCCATTTTCTTCCGCTTATCCGGGACCGGGTCACGGGGGCAGCAGTTTAAGCAAAGATGCCCAGACTTCTCTCTCTCCAGACACTTCCTCCAGCTCCTCCGGGGGAATGCCAAGGCGTTCCCAGGCCAGCCAAGAGACATAGT
>NW_018127991.1:1857373-1862893 GCF_001952655.1 Monopterus albus
CGTTTCCCTGCGCCTTCGGGCCGGGGATAGGTCTCTCACTTCCGTTTGTGCCTATGGGCCGAATGGCAGTGTAGAGTACCCGGCCTTCTTGGAGTCCCTGGGAGGGGTGCTGGAAAAGGCCCCGACTGGGGACTCCGTTGTTCTACTGGGGGACTTCAACGCCCACGTGGGCAGCGACAGTGACGCCTGGAGGGGCGTGATTGGGAGGAAAAACATGTCACAAAAGAGAATTTTGTTATGAAATATAAAATTATATCTTGTTTAGTCCAAGCATAGTAGATGAGGGTATAGAGTCTACTGTTCATTATATTGGTAGTGTTTCACTTTGTGTTTTTGAAGTTTACAAGATTGACTGCCATTTTTTGAAGATAGCAAACACAAGCTTTATTCCTTAGCTTAAGGATAACTGGAAAATTAATGAACCCTGATTATGGTAACCAATGTCACATCCTTATATAGGCTAGGTTACAGTCTTTTATATGGAGCTTAGATTTGTGCCAAGTCTTTTCAAGCTTTTAGGGTAATTTATGAAATCAAAGGTCATCCTACTGGTTTTATGTGGTTTTGGTTGGAAATGCCCATGGATGAATTAATTTGAGACAAACACCCGAGTCAGCTGAACAACAGGTGGCTAATGGTTCGTTCACTAATGTGGTTCAGGAGTCGTTTAGATCAAGAGAGGTTGAGAGGCATCTTCTAAATCTAAAAACATAGATTTGGTTTCATAACATATCCTACATTTTTATATAAATACATTTAGTGTGAGGCTGGTTAACATCTGGTTAACTTAGGGCTATTTGAATTGTAAGACCTTAAAAGTTCTGTGAGATGACCTGGAACCAGAGTGATCTGGCAGTCAGTAACAAACTTATGATGTGGGCAGTGTTGAGATAGCAAAGGATGGTGCAGTTTGAAATCCCGGTAAATGCATTTTTGACATGTTAGGGACATGAAAAACGATTTTGGTTTACTGTTATAAAAGGTGACCACTCACAAATATGTCTGGTCACCAAGCTATTGGAAGTACTTGACATTCTTTGCACTGATCACTCACCCTCCTCCAGTCCCAGACTCCACCCTGCATCAAACAGGACCCACTATTAGTAGTGATGGAGGAAGCGATTTCTCACTGCCCAGTCTCGAGAGCTGTCGCCCTGCCCTTTGCTACAGAGAATGAGATTAAGAAATATTTACGAGGCTTGTCTCAATATCCCAGTACTGTGGAGAAGATGCACTGCAAAGACCTAAAGCAGCATAAGATGTCGAATGTACTTCTCCCCGAGAAAGAGTTAGAGGGTCACTTTGTGCTGTCCCCTGAAGGGTCCTGCTGGTCATTGAGTTCCATAAAGTAGCCTGGTAATATAAATTGGCTGGGGCTTACATGAGGATCGCATTCACTTTTATGACGACTTGGCATCCGGGTTCTATTGTTTTAATGTGAAATTTATAGCACGGAGAACTCAACTTTCAAAGGATTTGATTTTGTCCAGGCTCTCTGGTGGCATAAGCCTGTAAATAACACATTCACGGTGGTTGTGTTGGCCGCCGGGTGGGGGACAGGGGGTGCCCAGGGAGAGATAAGGCATTGGATCAGACACTGTGGAGGAGCAAAAGGCCCTGAAGTGGCAGAGAACTGGTAGGACAAAACCGTGGGAGCTGGCAAAGGAAGTATGAGGAGAGGAGCTGAAAAAGGGAGTGCTTTGTGGACTTTGGAGAGTCCTTGAACTCACCTCATGGGTCAAGTTTCTTGCATTAGCTCTGGTCAGAACGTGGTAATGAGCAGTCACATAGTATAAGGGTTGTTGAAAAACTAGGCCACATGAGGCAGGGGAGGGGTGGGAGGGCTCACACCAACCAACCCCAGTAAAGAGAATCAGTGGATGTGGTGGAGAGGCAGTTGACAGGCTGTCCTCCCTGTGTCTGGGCCAAGGTGAGTCACGCCACAAAGAAATAAAACCTCCACTTTGAGTTTCTAGGAAATATCAGAAACAACAGCAGGAAAATCAGATGGAAAAGACAGCTGAAGCCCCTGTATGTGCTTCTCTTTCTCTGCAAATAACAGCTACTTTGTTGTATAAAATATGAGATGAGCGTTTGGAATGGCAGGATTTTTTTTTTGGTTTTGGGTTTGGGTTTTTTGTTTTGTTTTTTTGCTTTGTTTTGTTTTGTTTTTTTCTTTCTCTAGCTGCCATGCCAGAAATTTCGAATTCATGACATGGACTCACATAATGGGTTGCAGGGGACATGCAAACTGAAAGAGAGCAAAAGGGAAAAAGTGACAGAGAGGAAAAGTAAACTCATTTGCAAAGGGGACTACACTTGTAATTAAATTTCAAGCTAAAAGCCCTGTTCATCATGCACTCTCATTTGCATTCCTCTTAAATATGCATGGAATTTATTTTGCATGAGCGGGCACAGCGTCTACACATGAGACGTCACACACAATTTGCCGGGAAAAAGAAAGAATAATAAAGGCAATATTTAACAATTTGTTCTGATGTGAGCTATCAGAAAGGCTCTGTGATGTATTTTTTTCATGTTTCATCGCATTTTATCTTCATGTGTAATTTAAAAAAAACACAATGAACTCATTTCTTTAGGGCTATGTCTACTCTTTATATGCTGTTCATGTATTGTGTAGAATAACACCAGGGGGTGACTGTCATCCTGAGAGATCACAGCACATGCAAACAGTACAAATACCACACTGTCCTGCTATAGATCAGATTGATCTGTTTTACTACATATGTTCATGGGTTGCCATGGCACTTTCTCCCACTGTGTTGGGTAATTTCTTGCTCATTTCATTTGATTTCTTTAGTAGAAGATTATCAGGTATTACATATTGTAAGACAAAAAAGAATAAAAAACAATATTGCAGGTTCCACTGTTTGTAGATGTTGATGAGCTTCTTACAGTGACTGTGAGAGCCCACTGTAATACATTGTAATATAACTTAAGAAAATGGTCAAAACAAACAGGATGAAAAGATTTTTGCCCCTTACAAAAAAAATGAAAAGACTACAAGTCGTGCACAATAAGGCATGTTTCCTTGGGACAAAAAAGTCTGTTCTTGTCTTGTTGCTCATGTTTTAATTAATAATTAAAATTACACAATAGATGAAAAATCATTTAAAATATGTTTACATTTATCTATAATGTATTACAACTATACTTAACATCAATGGAATGGTAGTGAACTAAAGGAAATCCGGAGTTCTTTCTACAGCAGAGGCTGGCTAACAAAAGCAAAAAAAGGAAAAAGCACAAAATGCCACTGATCAAGCTATACCAGGATTTATTACAATCTAAAGCACTTAACCAAACAGTAATGGCATTAACTGAACAGTAATGGCATTAACTGGATAGCAAACACAAAGATAGTAACAAATGTCAGACAGCTTTATACAATGTAGGCTAATACAAGGTGACGCACAAGTGTGGAGGTTGTCTGTGTGTATGTGTGTGGCCTTATTTGTCTATTTTTGTGTGTGGGAACAGATAAGCATAAGCAGTATAGATAATGGATGGATATATAGACACTGACTTACTTTTATCAAGCTTCATTTATCACATACATTGACAACACTTTTATGTAAGCTACATTCATATACTAATTGTTTCATTTAACAGAGTGAGTGAATGCTTAGATGGATCGATGTTTCATCTCTAACTTAAAGTCAGAAACAAAACATGATATGATGGCTATCACAGAAGGTGTATTTTTCACTTTAAACAATTTCTTCCTTAATTCGGTACTGCAAATATTTAACATATTACAGTATTTTATATAATCATACATTGATTTACAATACACAGAATATGATTGTGAAGTTGTTCAAGTCAATAAACCATGTTGTTCCCTTTAGAAAACATGAGTTACATGACCTGGTATTGTTTTTGACCTTTTGCTGTTGCAACTCTATCTTTAGAGGTATGAAAGTGCCATGGACCCATGAGGAGAGAACGGCTTTCTTCCTGAGGCGCCACCCGCTACATAGTTTCTGGCTGTCGGGCATGACTGCACAGTTACAGCAGCAGGTTCCCTAAGTTCACCTGAAGCTCTCAGGCTGCAGTCTGAGACATGTCCTCGTCCGACCCACAAAATAAAGTTTGAGAACACTCAGGATACAGATTATTGGCAACCCTTGTTTCTGAAATTGCAGTGTGTTGAGCTCTCTGGGCCACCATGGGAAAGCCAGACAGAAAGCCGAAGGTGGAACGTCACAGGCTACCAGACACTGAATGAACAACATCTCATTGCGAAGCCTCTGCGTTTTAATAAATCACCACAGCAAATGCTTTGTTTTCACTAAATGGTCTGCTCGCTTTCTATTAGCATCACATTTAAGCCCTGTTGCACTTTGTGGACCAGAGCATTAAACACGACAGCATTCCCCTGCATATTTAATGCTGTGGGACAAGTGAGGTAGGACTTCACTCTGTAAATAAGTACAAAAAAGACACTTGGTGTGTGTGAGAGAGAGAGAGAGAGACAGACACTGGATGGGGGGTTACACAGAAGAGAAAGACAGAGAGATTATTTGCGGCTGAAAGTCTAACAGTAGTTCTCTTTTCCAAGTTGCATAATTTAAAAGCCATCTCCATCCTGTTGTGTTGTGCTCTGCTTCACTTCAGGCCAGGTCCTGAGAAACTTTTCTTCGTTCTCCATAATTGAGACATCACTGTACAGAGAGGGAGAGAGAGATAGCCTGACTCCATTTTACTCAGCCCTTGATGCTGCAAATCACAGTTCCATGTTTACAGCACAGCAACTTTTTTTTTCCTCACAGAGCACACTTTGCATTTTAATGAGGGCCTAGCCTGCATACACAGTAAAAAGTCCAGTGTTGATTTGACTCTCATAGAGTTGATTTTAACTCTATTTCAGAGTTTATATAGCCCCACACTTTCCAGAGTTAAATTAACACTTTTGAAATAGTTAAATATTTAACACTTTTTCAGAGCTACCTTTTTTAACTCATAAAAGTGTTAAGGAAACACCAAGAGGGAATAAAATTAAATATGTCAGAGTTACATTTGGGAGTGGTAGTGTCACTCTGTTCAGTGTTAACCTATGTACTTTAAAATGTGTTAAATAAAATCCACACACAAATTAATTTCCATAACAACAACATTTATTTGTTTTCTTTCCCAATTCCAAGTCAATTGTGTAATTCAATTAAATTATAAAGCAAGGGACAATATACAAACCTTCATCTGCAACACTATAAGAACTTTGAATGTCAAACGGCCTATAAAATTTAAGCTTAGACATTTTAACAATACACCTTTCCTCACTTCGCAGTACTCTAAATGCATGATGATGTTCATCAAAAATCTCTGTGAATAGCTTGTTTGCTAATCGATAAATCAGATTTTCAACCAAAAGTACATCACTTATTTCACAAAAAACTGGCAAATCATCTTCCACTGCAGTGCAAATTACAAGTCCAGCTCTATATTCTACACCATCAACTTTAACCCAACTTGTTGAGAAAACATCATTTGACAAGTTCA
>NW_018127991.1:1865598-1886192 GCF_001952655.1 Monopterus albus
GTCTCCCTCATCTTTTGTAAGATCAGAGACTTGTCTGTGGTATGGTTAAGCAAAGAAATGGCCTCTTGGTAAGCGTCCTCATCAAGTTGCCCTTCTAAATTAATAGCCCTCTGGCATTCCAGACCTCCTTTAGAACTATAGAGGACTTTCTCAGAACTGTTTGGTGGCAAAGTAGAGCTTTGACGAGACTTCCTCTGGACTGTTTTTAGACGCCAGGCGATGTATCCTGTGTTACTTGTGGCATCGTAGAAGTGTTCCTGAAATTAAATTAGGATTTTTTTTAGGCTTATTATCCCCCCAACATGATAATGTCTTACAAACAATTAAAGTGTCATAACATGCAAGTATGACATGAAAGTACCATGCAAATTATAACAGTAACACTTACATAGCCTTTTTTGGAATATGGATCCTTGAGGGAAGGAAACAGCGTTACTATCCCAAGAGCATACTGTTCTCGGATAGCTTTAGTAGGAAGGTTGCTGACAGGAGATATCAAATTAGTAATCTCATATATACAATGGCCATATAGTCATTTACTGCCAAATTAAAACAAACAGCAAGACAAATACCCATGTGTATCGATCATGTGAGCCACCAGTATGTTAACCATTTGTCTTCTTGTGGGATCTTTAAGGGTTTCCTTTGCTTGATACTGCTGTAGTACCTCTTCACCACCAGACTTAGACTTTAGCACACCCTCAACCAACTAACAGAAAATAAAAGCATAAGAGAACATTCATAAATTTCTGCAGACTGAACCAGAATGTTGTTTAAGAGGCACAGTATAAATAAGCTTTGTTTTGACCTGTTTTGCAAACATCGCATCAGACGTTGTGTCAAATCTTTGTCGTTTGTTCAGGATCTCATCTAGGATTACAGTTGAGGCACCTGAGCTGTAACTTGATTCAGATGTCTGAGTCATGTCTGACAACGCGTCTGAAAATTGTAATGGAACAGAAAATATTGAAAGAGTACACACATTTTAGTTATCAGCACAAAACTGTCAGAAAAGAACAGAAGAACAAAATAGTTTTTACCATTTTTTTTTACATTTGAATACAACTTACCATCATTTGAAAAAACAGTCAACACCACATTGCCTTGTTTTACTACATCACTGAAAATGTCTCCATCAACTTCAGTCCCTGTTGAATCTTTGTATATAACTTCTGCATCTGGTGGCAGGCAAAACCTTTCAATGACTGGAAAAAATAAAATAAATCCGAAAGTGATTTTTAAGTAAACACCCTTCATTGCTTTGCATGGAATGACATTGATAAACCAGGGGCTGTGGGAGAAGCTGTGGTGTGGAGCTAGGGGCAGTAGAGCCAGAGAACTTGTGAACTATGGAGGGAACAAGAGATAGGGAACTATGTCACAGAGACATAACATAAATACAGAACTTTGCTTAACTTAACACACCTTGAACTTGACATGTGGCATGACTTAGATTTCACTCATTACACGACTGACATGTAAGCAAGAGAACATGAGAGAGGGAGGCTTGCAGAGCCAGCCCCTGGATCCTAACAGACATATGTTTTACATCTCAACTACTAATAGGCACAAAGAAGTGAGATGTGGCTCATTTTAAGGAAATACTTAAGGATTTAATCACTTGACAAATGCTAATGTACTATGAAACTACAAACTGAAGCTTGTAGAACAATCATTTGAATAAAAAAGTGAAAAACAAACCTTTTTTATGGAACTGCAGAAAGTCCAATCTTCCTTCATCATCATCCACCTTTACATATTTTTGCCGTTCCTTGTAACTGACCTGGATCAGCATTTTAACTGGGAAATGCAAGAAAGTTCCACAATGTACATTAGCATTTAACTTGACCAGCACTCACACTTAAACATACCTAAACAAATAATTTCTGTTTGCGTTGTTGCGCAAGTATTGTGTTCTAACTAGGGACCATGTACATGAGCACTAGCACTATACATTATATCCCCTCGGTTGGGCTAGTCCCATACTACACAGAAACGTCAACCGAGACGTCTCTGTTGCCAGCTTTGCAGCTGGTCATAGCAGTAGTCAAAACATGAAGCAAATCAATGTGTGTGTGTGTCTGTTGATTAAGTGGTGTGTAACTAAAAACATTCTCACTAACATGTCGTGTCTTAAACATAAGAACATATTATGGCTAAGGCTACAGTTCTACACGTCATAATAATAATATTAAACACCCTGTCTGCTGACAGTCATCAACTCTTCTCCCTAGTTATTCTTGACCAGATGTACCCTGTAGAAACTCATAAGCATGACTAAGCATTTAACAGTCTAACTAGACATCCTATCTCCACTAAACATTTCTAATACATAAAGTATCTATCTAATTTCTATCTGACTAAAAATACCTAACAACACCCAAATTTTAACTCTCCAATTTTTGCTGTGTACTAAGTGCACATTAAGCTGGCTCTGTGGGGGTGAGCATGGCGATACATCACGGTCAAAGTGAAGCAGCACTCTTCAAATTTTAAAACGAACAATAGTTTTAAGTTTTTCAGTCTGGGGATGCACTGAGGAGTGAGGGGAGGGGACTGAGGGGTGGCGGTGGGGCTTATAGTAGATGTGATAATTTTAAAGAGGTTCTTTAGTTGCACTGGAGAGTTTTGGGGGGCGGAAAGCGTGGGTGATAGCTGGTGGAGGGGGCGTGCGCTTTAAAGGGATAACAACAGGGTTGAGGATGTGTAGAAGAGCTGGATTTCAGGGCTTCCTGAATAGTTTATTGTGAGGGTGATTACAGCTGAAGTGGTTGGCAGATAGTGCTGGTGATGGTGAGGAGGAGATGAAGAGCGAGGCAATCACACTCACACACATATACACACAACCACACGAACACAACTATTCATATTGTTCCAACAAAAAGGAATATGCTACATAAGCTGTTTTCTAATTCGGTAATTATTGCATATTGTATGTATTGCAATTTTCACAGTCCTTCTGAACGTGAAAAAAAAAGTACCATTTTGGAGAGAAGACACAAAACATGCTTCAACAGACTTAAATCGAACTGAAACTGATCATTTCCAATTCCACTTCAAATAGAAAAAGCAAAATGATTAGTTTTCTTCTTCTGTCTCTGTAATGTATTTTTAGTTTTTGCATTTGTGAGAAGTGACAATTTCCCTTGTGCACTGCAGAAGGACAGGAGAGACCTGGCTGGCACCCCCAAAACCAAAGCAAAAGAATGTAGTCAAACCATCATAACATAATGTGAAATGGTAGCACAGTTCGATCGTCCAGTCGGGGAGATGAACTACACACCATGCATCATAAGTTGACAGGAGTTCAGATTAATTTGTGTGTTATTTGACAGCACTATGTTCATGATAAGTGTTTGCTCAGTAAAATGTGTTAATCCTAGCCTAGTTGGGTAGACAAGATCAGAACAACACTTGATTGGTAATAATGAAAGTCAGGGGAGTAGGTTTTTAATGGTTAGAAATAAATCAGGATTTGGCATAATGGGTCTTAAATATCACTCATGTTATCATCTATGAACAGTATCAAACCCAATAATGTCAAATTTTAATATCAAATGTAATTTCTAGTCTCAGATGAAAGCATTAAAATACTATACTTCAGTTTTTGTTTCATAAACTCTAGTTAGTACACTTATAAATGAACACTTCTATATTGTTGAAGATATACTGAATAAATGCAAACACATCAGTTCAAATCAGTACATTTTTTTAAGGCCTGTCAGAGAATTCCGAAAAAAAGAACTGTAATCTTTTTTAAATATTATATGCAACAATATTTGTTTTTATTTAATTATTTTACAAATGCTTACTTTTATACATTGATGTTGGCATTGGACATTACAAAGTTTTTCATGAATAACATGAGATAAAGGCATGATTGTCCGATTTAGTCCCAGTCCCATTTAAGTGGCAGACCCTCCCTGGTTAAAGGGGGAGGAGCTGTACAGATTAAAGGCCACTGGAAGAAGGGATCTCTTGTGGCGCACCGCGGAACACTTGGCTGTGATTATTCTTTGGTTGAACCAACATACTGTAAAATCGGTGGGAAATATCCAAGATCAAGAGGAATTGAATAACATTCTACTTTCAGCCACTTGTATGTGGACAATCTGGCAGGGAATGAATACAGGCTGCTGGCTTATATGCTGAGTGAACAATTAAGACAGGAAGCAGGTGAGTATGGGTGGAGCTGGTCACAGCAGGTTGTAAAAGTGGGAAAGTAAATTTAAAAAAAAGGTCTGGGTCTAAAATGGCTGGGAAAACATAGGACAGAGAGAGATCAAATTGTGACATCCTTGTTTGTTATGTACAGAATGTATTTTTTAAAAGTATTAAATAGTTTCTAGGTTTAGCTGCACTATAATAAAGATAAAATATCCAAACTAGGTGAATCTGAACACTGAAGTAAAACATCTAACTATGACTTCCAGGTCTGACTGTGGTTTCAGATGCTTTTTATACATGCATGGCATCATTGTGCACACATTTCACAGTTTGAATGATGACACAATAAACATCTCAGCATCTATAATACAAGCAGATCCATATCTACAGAAGGAGCACACATTTTACATCTCATTCAAATTTCACTAAATTGTCATTTGTGAAAAGCAGCTGCTGTAGAAGGCCGAAGTGATGTGGAGCTATAATATCTCCTGCTGCAATAAAGAGCTGTTCTGAAGATGGATTCGTATGCTGGTCAGGGCAAATATTTGATTGCCACTCATGCCAGTGCTGGATAATGTGCCTTCTTTGTCTACCGCTATGAAATCACAGTGTTGCTTGCCAGTGACTGTGCATCTACTTCCTGCCCAAAACACTACTTAACTTCTGACACCACTGCAGCAAAAAGCTGGCTTCCTCAGCATTTCTACTGGCATACTTTTTAAATCTGGGGTGTAGAGTGACTTTAAAGTAGGCATGTTGTATGTGGGTGGGTCAAGGACTAGTTGGAAACATTCTTCAGGAAGACTCTGAAAAACAGGTACTAGCATACGGGTGTCTTACAGAGCTCCTTTGTCAAAAGTTCAGTTAGTGTATTTCTGATGACCTGAAAGAGTGGAATCACTAAGGAAACGGATGCCTCATCTTGGTACACAGCATGTTACTCTTGAAAGGGCTCGAGTATTGTAACTGTTTTCTCCTTCACAGTCCACTGATGGTGTGAGGCTGAATCTCTGTGGCTATGCCGATGAGCTCTATCTTTTGATCCACAAGCAGCATGTACACTATATCATTGCAGTGCGCCTGGTGTTACAGTATGCACTGTACGTAGTCCATGTGTCTGATGTAGCTTAACTGTAGTTTTGTCTAACCCCTGTATTTAGGCAGGAATTTCTCTCGCAGGGTATACTGCACTCATTACACCTTGGCACTCTGATAGCAGCTGTTAAAAGGAGCTGCAAGGAGTAAGCTATGCTGGAGGCATTGTCTCTAACATAGAACAGTAAATCAGGATGTAGCTGTTGCTGTTCTTCCAGAAGGTATTTGAGACATTGCATGAAATTTACTGCAGTGTGGTCTGTGTTGAGGACTTTCACATCTGTGTGTCTCCGTCTCAGTCCCTGACTTTAAGTCAAGATATGTAGCAAACTGTTTTATTTTCCACTGGTCTATAAGCATTAGCTGAGAACCTGCTGGTCCAAATGTAGCAGGGGCGCACATTTAAACCTCTCTGAAATGGCTACACACAGCTGGTGGAGTGGGTGGGATCTTCATTATTTAGTTAAACCTTCTGACAGAGCATCAGGATTTAACAGCAAATGGTCCTGCTGTTCTTGGTGAGTTGTTCCAAAATATTCCAGACTAAGTTCATGTAGAGTAGAGCAGTGGCTAATCTATTAGGTTTAGGAGAAGCCTGTCTTCAAACTGTACAGGAGTGGCCTGATAGCTGCTGTTCTTACTCATTGTAAGAATGGATAGAATTCATCTGCTAAAGAACAAAAAAGTTTACAGCACCAAATATAATTAATACATTTATTTATTTGGACTGTTTTCACTGTTGGCCCCACAAGCACTTTTAGCGAGTCACCTAGTGCAGGTCCTGCACGATACATGCTGTTACAGTTTAGAAAGGCATTCAGGAAATACACAAAGTATTGTCTGTGGCATTGGAGTAGTCCTGTGGTTTCCTGTCTGCAATTAGAGGAGAGCATGAGGAGAGGAAACAATCAAACAAAACAAAATATTAATGAAATTGTATGCTGTTTACATCTTCTCAGAGTGCATTATGTGGGCTCATTTTTGCCCTGACAGGCCAATCAGAAACAATTAACAGGATAAAACCCATCATAAACACAGGCAGATTTTTATTTTGTTTATTTATGTACAGTATATACATAAAAGCATCTGGCAAAACCTGAACTGCACACATTACTGTTGTATATAAATTCACTACAGACATCCACCATGCATATGTCTACATTTTCCACGTAAGGTCATGACCCTAAATGAGAAAAATTCAGAGAACTTCAGGGAGGAACAATGAGGGTAACCAGGATTTTTGATGACTTAAAGTCAGGAATGAGTTGATAAGCATACAAAGAGATGTTTTATTATTTCAAAGTCAGTTGGGATTTATTTTGTTCTGCACATGGAATGTTTCTTCTCAAATGTAATAGGTTGCAGATGATCTAACTACAGAGCTCAATTATATATGATTGGGGTTGCATTACCTTGGGCTGCTTGTAGATGTTTTCTCAGGTTTGACATCACATATTTCAATGTTAATAGCATTTTCACTGCTGATGAATAAGCATTGCACTGTACAGTAATATTAGAGCTCTTTTCTGATTTCAGAAGGACAATACTGTTGAATTTCCAGCACTGAAAGGCGTTCTTGTCCAGGGACATGACCACCCAACTTGTCATTTTTGGCTGGTCACAGAGTCAAAGCAATACACACTGATTTGATTTGCAGACAACAGGCAGCAGAGAGTCAAAAAATAAAATTAATCAGAAACAGCACTCAAAATATGAGCTGCCAAATGAATGGAGGCTCTCTAGAAGTACAGACAGCACCTTGTAAGGCAGGCTTTGCTAACCCGTGATGTCCAGAAAAATACCAAAAGAAGGAATTCAATTCAATTCAATTTATATAGTGTCAATTCGTAACAACAATAATCTAAAGGCACTCTACATAGAGCAAAACCCAACAAATTGAATGGGAGATGTGTGCCTCACTGATTCAGTGTGGACTGACATGTCTGATATAATGAAATTTATCTGCAGCATGAGACGCGTGTGAGAAGCATGTAGAAAATTCTTCCAAAAGCACTTTCAGTGTGTTTTATGGGTTTTTCCATGTGCTGATCAGCAGAGAGCAAGGAGGCCGATGACCAATATATTTTTTTGATTTTTATTCTTGCATCAGATAAAATACAACCATTTAATAATAAAAAATGGAAAACAAATTAGCTAAACCTAAATTAACATTTATTTAACATCAATGAATTATGAAAATATTTGACAATATTTATATTTATTTTGCAGTCAGGACCAGGGAAGAACACAATGTTCATGCAAATATGTGTTTGCGTGTGTGTGTGTGTGAGAGAGTGAGTGAGAGAGAAAGATTCTTATGAGAACAAAAAGCAAGTTCCCAAAATGTAAATCAGTGCATTCTCTAGAGTGATGACAGTTTAGGGTTAGGCCAGGGGTCAGTTAAAATTCCAGGAGGTCCAGTCAGCTAACCCTAACCCTTAGGGTGAGGCTAAGAAGCTTAGGAAAGTAGTGGTTATGGTTATTTCGATAACTCCCCAGTAAATGGAAGTCAGTGTAATGTCCCCCAAAGTAATGAAAGCATGGCGGTGTGTGTGATGTTTCTGGATCATATCATATTGACAGAGATGTTGTGTGTGTGGCCCTGCTTCATGGCTGCTTAGCATAAATCCTCTATGACAGGCTGTGTGTAAATACCGCTGACGTTTGGAGCAGTTGGAGATGACTGCAGGTTGAGAGGGGAAAGTTGAATCCTGAGCAAAGAGTTGATGTGTAGGCTGTTACTGCCACCTCTGTATATTTACACCTATAGAGTTATAGAGAATGACAGGGGTCAAAATGGCAAAGAGTAAAAGTTCGGTAAAAAGCCATTTAGAGTTGTAATGTTCAAAAGGTGCTCCTTTTATTTCCCATCTCCATCAGTTATGCTGGGTGCATATTATGCTGTTGTACTCTACCTATTATGATTCTTCCGTCCATAAAACAGAGCCTTGGTTGCAGCAATGTGACGCAGGTATTTCCTTGGACCTTCTACAATTTCTGTAGATTTTCAAAGAACACATTGTTTTACAGTTATTTGTTAAAGTGAAAAATGCAGGTTACATTTTTCCCAAAAGGTGTACTTAACATTTCTTGGCAATGATGATCATTCTAAAAGTAAATACACACAGTTTTTGTGAAGTTTTTTATGAGACATACTGGCAGAAATTCAAAGGACAAGGTAGGCATTTTGGGCAAAGTTCTTTATGCTTCAAATAAGTCTTTTACACTTGAGGCAATTGTTGTTTTGTACATGTTGCACAAGCTCCATCCATGTACTGCAGGGCAATGAGTGGAGCTTGCTTTCATGCTTGAGTGCATTTGTGCAGGTGAAGAGATGGCCTTCACTGCTGCATCTCTATCAAAAAATGCACTCCTGTATGACAGGTGGATTATGATCCCAGCCATACAGTATAAAGGAGTTCACCAGGGGATGTTAAAGAGAGGACTGTGTGAGACAGCTGGTGTGGTTCCTTCAGTACACACAGCTGCTACATCAGTTCCACTGTCAGCAGCAGCTTTTTGTACTGCCACTGGTCACAGATTTAGTTCGACAAAAACACGAACAGGTTACAGTAAGTCTTGTTTTGTAATACTTCCAAACTCCCAAAATGTGTAAGCATAAAAATATAAATCCTGACAAGCAGTGTTTGCTATGTATATGCTCTTGGAAAGCAGCCTAACTATCCCATACACCCCCCCCCCCCCCCCTCCTTCAGCACTTTATAACATGTATTCCATAGCTATCATCCTGTACTGCAAATGTACCTCTTGATAAGACATATCTGATAACTCTAGTTTGCTAACATTACTGTAGAATCCCACAGTCTGGTTACAAAGCTTGATGACTCGTTTGCACAGCTGATTCTTTGTAATTTATTTTCATGTGGTGATACGAGGCTTTGGGAGATAACGAATACAGTACGGCACCTACAGCAGTGCTTGGAGACCCAGAGAGAGCTTCTCTCCCCGCTTCTTTTCCTTTTTATCATTATTTCTCCTGAGTCTTTTTGACACCTAGCAGGCTCATAATTATGAGGCTGCTACATGTGTATGAATATATATTTTCAACTTTTTCAGTTTATTGTAGTGCACATGTAGATACTTTGTTTTTTCGGAAAATATAGTCTCAAAATTTTTTCTCTACTCATCGATTCATTGTGGTTGCACTTTAAGCCATAACTAAGTGGAGACATCATTATTTGAAAGTTTGGATGGTAAACCTTAATTTTACTAGTAGATTATTTAAAGTGTTACTCCACCAAGTTTAAACATCAAAGCTAAGCATACACCTAATAATAAGCACTAATCAGCCCATGATAAATATATTATAATAATAAAATAATGTAACAAACCATGTCCATGTAGTGCTTTTCAAAACAAAGTTACAAAGTACATAACACACCATGCAAATAGGCAGTCAGACAAGTTAGGTGTACTATTTTAGATATTTAGATATATAGACATATTTAGATAATTTAAAGACAAAACCACTAGTTTTATCATTTCCACAGGAAGGTCATTTCAGAGTGCAGCGTTAGCAACTCAGCACTATAATCAGGCACAAGGCCTGCTGGGGCTTGAAAAAATGATACATACCATTTAAAAATCTATTCTAAAAGCAAATGAGAGACATTGTAAGGATAGGATTGGTGAAGAATTGTCACAATTGCAAGCATAAACTTCCCTGTTTGTTACTGCCAGTGACCACGATATCAGAGCTGCCACAACTGGAGGTAATGAACGCATCATTCAAAGTTCTCTCTTTCTCTCTCTCTTTTCATTTTTTCCTCATATAGATACTGGACATTTACAGAAGAATGCAGGGAAATTTTGCATGTGATTTGTGTGTGATGGTGTGGCTATGTTCAACTTTATATGAAGTCTGGTAAAAAAATGAATAAATAAAAAAGAAGTGAGAGGGAATAAAAAAGAAAGAAAGAAAGAAAAGATAAAAATAAAAAAAGATGAGAGAGAGAGAGAGAAGGTAAGAAAAAAAATCTATAAATTCCAAAACAGCAGCACTGGAGCGAGATGAGAAAAGGCCACCATTAGTGACACCCACAGTGGCCCAGCAGGGTAGGGTCAGCCAGGTCAGCGATAATGTTGTTTTATGATTACAAAGTCAACCTGTCAAGGGTGTATCCTGCCTTTTGACCCAATGCCAGCTGGGATAGGCTCCAGGCCCCCGTGACACTTTTCAGGAAAAGTGGTATGGATAATGGATGGATGGATGTGTGATTACAAAGTTGGACCATCCCTCTCCTTTACTGTCTATCATAACTGCTGATTACTGTTTAAAGTTATGATGCAGCCCGGGGTCACCAGAACCTAAGAAGAAAGCTTGTGTAAGAGGAGGTTTTTGATTTGATTTGATTTGATTTATTCTTTCAAGCATATAAAACAGTTGATATAACAACACACATTTTTACACACAGGTTGACAGTCAAGTGATGGTAAGTGTAGTTGAGGGAAGGAAAATGGTGATCTGCCCTTCCCCCCATGCTTCTCACTGCTGAGGATCTTCTTCAGGGCGATCTCCGATCAGATGATTTAGCTGCTGGTAATAGAGCTGGGCAAAAAAGAAACACCCCTGACAGGTCGCCAGTCTATCACACCTGGAATCTCCATAGCCGGTTACCAAGACTAAGGGAAGTGCTTTGGGAGAATGACCAAGCTAAGATCCTGTGGGACTTCCAGATACAAACTGGTAATGGCCAACCAACCGGACATAGTAGTGGTGGACAAACAGAAGAAGAAGGCCGTAGTGATAGATGTAGCAATCCCAAGTGATAGCAACATCAGGAAGAAGGAGCACGAGAAGGTCAAGAAATACCAAGGGCTGAAAGAAGAGTTAGAAAAGATGTGGAAGGTGAAAGCACAAGCAGTAGCTTTGCACCCCTCATAACTCCAAATAGTCTGTATTTATTTCAGAAAGATAAAACCGGAGAGCCTCTTCCTAAAAATGAGAGGATAGTTCATACATGCGCACACCTCCTGTTGCCAGCGTTGTGTCAAAAGTGGACAGCACCATGAATCGCAACAGCATTAATTAATTTGAATTTCCCCTCCACAGATAGGTAAACAACGATATATGCACCAAAGAAAAGAGATGTGTAACACTCTATACAAAGTGGTTAACTGAGAATCCCCATATTTTAACTGGCATAATGCAGACATAGTAACTTCTCCAGTCTTACAACAATTTTCTCTAATGTTACAGAAACAACATGTTAACAGACATGCAAAGTGTGTTTTTTTTCTTAACTCACCATTAAGTCCCACTGAGTAGTGGAAATATCACTCTCTTCAAGTAGCTCCAAGGTCAGTAAATCTAACTGGTGGTCACTGCATCTTCCCCCACACGACCACATACAGTCCCAAAATAGTGAAATTAATTCCAACAGGTAGTGACGCACCGACAATAACATCATGCACCGTTAATCCACTGGTTAATCAGCAACACATCACATACAGCAGACACACTGGCCTCAAGCTGTCAAAACAAACAGGTACTGTGCTAGGAATCCAACATTGATGAGCTGATCACTAACCGCCACAGGGACTTCACTGGCCCACTGCTTGTAGGTTAGACCCAATCAGGTAAAACAGCGAGTCCCTGTACAGGAACATTCCTGGACATGCAGGCCCTGTAATTTCCCCCACATCCTCTGATCATAGTGCTGCATACCCTCAAAAGCAGACGCAGTCAAAAAATTATGTTTTTACAATTGCAACGGTGGATGTCAGGCAAGATCACATGAAAACACAACTGGAGATTATGACCATTCAGGAGATCCTTAATCTATTACGTAATACTATTTGTCAGAAAAAAGGTTTTGTGAGCAAAGGTTTCTGATGCGTGTATAAACCGAGTTGCTTGTGTATAGAAATACTAGAACATACGAACACCTCATTTTTTGAGCTTTAGGCCATGTCGAAGATGATAATTCACCGTTGTTACATTGCAGATAAGTCAGAAAACAAGGAAAAGCATGCCATGGGCTCTTTAAACAAACAAATAAAACATGCACAACATGCACTGCACTTAATCTGATTACTCTAGCAGTAAGCTACTGAATGGTACGGTGAATCAGCTCCATTTGAAGTTTGGGGTTGCACTTTATCAGCTGCACTAGGTTCTCGCTTTTATTTGTATCGTGAGGACATTTTGAGGTAAGTCATAAATAACTTTCAAAACAACTGACAAGGTTATAGCAAAGATCAGGCCCACCATATGTCTTGCTCATATCCAGGACAAAATAGTTTCAACCATGCTTCTACTCAGCTCTTTCTGTCAGAGAACATGTTGCCTTAGGGTTATATGCAAAATATTTTTTTTTTGTTTCTGTGTGTAGATTTAAGTTGTAGCTAGATTTTAGGCATTTTAGCAGAGGGCTTAAATATCTCCCACCAGGCCTGGACTGCACCAAGTGCCCAATACAAGAAGGGGGGAGTTTGGGAGAAATATATTGTTTATTTATTTGTAGGTTGTTAAACCTTTGTCAAGTTATGCTTTTTTTTTACATGTAAAGAACAATATTTAGTTGTTGGCAGAATGTCTGTTCAGTGTTTACTGGGAGGTTCTTTAGTTAGTGTCTTTGTCCATTCCTTGTGTGTGTTATTGGTTTGGCCAGCCAGTATATATGTTCCCCATTTGTGTTTGCCAGATCAGTTGGTTTTTGTTTGAGGTAGTGTGCAGTTCAGTTTGCTGAATTTTGAGTTTTCTTAGCTTTTGTTGACCTCTTTTATGGCCCAGTTTTTTTGATATTGTATGTTTTTTCCTTATTTTTGGGTAAATACAAAGCCCATCTTTTTTGAAATTTTAATTCTGTGTCCTCTGCCTTACTGTTTGGTCCCCAACACTCACCTTGCTCTCAGTTAATCCCCTGTGGGGCTGTATTTATATTGAAGTTTCATCTTCTATTTTAATATATTTTTTAATACAGTCCATAAAGTCCTTTGCACCTCTTTTGTCATTTTCTCTTTTTCTTTTCTGAGCACCCAACCTTTGTGACATACCATTTGTCAAGTTTACTGATTGTGTAACCACTGCATTACAATAGTGAGACAGACCAACATTTTTAACATCATAGGGGTGGGGAAATAAAATTGTTTTGGCTAACTATGTCAAGGAAAATTAGGAAGATAAAAATGAAAAGGTTTTATAGGACTCACTAATAAGTGTTTTTGAAAGATTATTCTGATAGATTATTTAAACGGTAGAGGGCCATTTTGACCAGGTGTTCCACGCTTGTCGGCAACCCTGGCTAAGGTCTATAAAAGTTGGCCCTTATGTTTATGAGTTTTCCAAACAGCAGAAGGTAAAGGCAAAATACAATCCAATGAAGGACTTTGTTGCACCTAGCACTGGAGGTTGTAGCCTGTAATATTTTACAGAAGATAGTTTGGCATGTTCTTTTGTTACGGCGAGCCGTGTGTTGAGTTGTTTTGGACCCAGTAACAATGCAGATTCGAACCCAGGCTAGACAAGAAAAACGTCTTTAATGTTCCGCAAAAAACAAACAAAACAGAGCTGGTCTCGTCCGCTGATCAGTAGTCCAGGGAGGGGGAGACTGGTGCCAGAGATCCCGGGTCCGGTGTGTGGGTTCCCCGATGAGGCAGCGCTGGTAGCCGAGTGGTGCGACGTAGGTTGGTGGCACTGTCCGAGGATCACTTTGGAGCTCTGAGAGGAGGAGCAATTCACACAAAAAGCAGTCCAAAACCAAAAAACCCTTTAAAACATGAGAAGGGCACAAAAACCGATGCAACAGAACTATGCGCAGTTACAGTTCACAGCATTCAGAGAGGCGCGCAGATCAAACAGTAGTCCATAAACCTGAGGCCTTGACATGAACATGAAACGTCGTTACCAGCAGGATAACACATAATAATCTGGCAACAAGGACGCACCAACACTGACCCTATATACTGCTCTGATAATGGAGAGCAGGTGTGCCTCGTCGCCTGGAATGCACCCTCACCTGTGTGGGGGCGGAGCTGCTGGAACTACCTGTGCCTGCTACCGAGGTACAGGGGGCAGCCCAGGTCACAGACGTAACATCTTTTAAGTCTTAAAAAGTTGTGGTGCTGTGCACTTCGTACCCACCATTGTTTTGAAGAAGTGGTATCCTAGGCACAATCTTATTTTAGTTTGTGCTTGGGGACTACAATTGTGTTTTATAAATAGGGGTTTGAAGTATCTGGAATAGTGAGAAACTGTTGAACGAGACCATCTCAGTCAGCTTTTGGTCAGTTTAACAGGGTTAAGGTCTGGTAACATCCTCAAATGTGAAACATATACACAGTATACAGTCCTTTGTATTATATATAAAGAATAAAGTTTGGCATTTCATTTCCCCAATAATTGGTACAAAACTTAAGGAATGTTTCATAAATAACAAAGCCATAACATGCACCCACTTGGTAGCTGTGTGCAGTGCTGTGAGCTGATCACAGAAACTGCATCAACATACGGTATCATAAAGCTGAATACAGTGACAGGCACGAAGGAGGGTGAATGAAATCAGTGCCAGTTTTCATCAACTAGAGTCCAATAAGTGACTTCAATTTTCTTTGGAGAATCTGTTACAGATTCAGTTTCTTTGATGTTTCTACCTGACCTGTCTGTTTTACTGGTAGCAACTGACACCACTTTATATGTTATTTTACTCTGCTGTTTTCCTTCCTTCTGTGTCTCAGTTGGTAGCCTCCGTCTCACATCTGCGGATTGGTTACTGTTACCGT
Organism: Monopterus albus; assembly: GCF_001952655.1. Classification (NCBI taxonomy): domain Eukaryota; kingdom Metazoa; phylum Chordata; class Actinopteri; order Synbranchiformes; family Synbranchidae; genus Monopterus; species Monopterus albus. The sequence continues at coordinate 1,880,608 of NW_018127991.1, forward strand.
GTCCAAGTTGCATACTGTGTAAAATACAGAAAACAATAAGGATCATCATTACATTGCTTTCTGTGAAGTTTTAAAGTCATGACAGAGAAACATCAAAAGATGAATGGAAGGGCAACAGCGAAATAAAGGAAATGAAACAGCATAAAGCTAATTTTCATTCATCCCACCTTCTCACAGGAGCAAAGATCACAGTGTATTTTTTGAAAGTTAGAGGTACAGAGAGAATGAAGAGGAGAGAGAAAAACACTGCCTGGCTTTACTCCATTTGGGATCAGTAGGCCAGGAAGCGTCTGAAGTGAACAGCTACATAATTTCCCACCACCTACACACCTGAACCTGCCACAGCCTCAAAACATATTGCAGGGTGCCCTGAGGGCCCACCCAGCACCAGCCCCCAAAACCAAAAGCCTCCGGATGTAACAGGGTGGAGGAGGTCAGAGTGCAGAGAGAAAAGTTGTAGGAGAGACAGTGAGGATATATAAAAATACATCTCTGGCAATCTTGCACTTATTTTAAGACTTGGAATGAAAAATAAAAGCTGTAAACTTCCAACAGATACAGTATATCTGAAGAATCAGTGAGTGTTTGTGGCAAAAGGTTAAGGCTTCCAAGTAAAACATAGAACTGATTTCATCATTTTAATGCTCGCAAATCTTTGTAGTTTAACCACTTGTACTATTTAAAGATAGATGTCAGACTAATCTTGCATTAGCATCAGTGGATTTAAAGAGTCTGAGCAGCCTTCTATATGTCTCTGACAGAGGTCATTTTCAAATGTGAAAAATGCTGCTTCTTTTTGTTCTTTGTTCACGGGTTCCATTATACTGATATTGGAGAGACTGTGGTGAAAATCAAATGTAACTAACAGCTCTGTCTAACAGATCAGGGTGAGTTGCACTGCAGTGTAGTTTCAGTGTGGAGTGTTTGTGGATGAAAGTGTGAAGGGAGTTCACTCCAACAAGGTGTTTGATACTCTTAAATAAACAGGAAATGCCCACAGAACAAGAAAGCTGTTGATTATGTGGAGGAGCCCCTGATTTGAACTTCCTCCTTTCTGGTGATTTTTATTTATTTACTTTTAGTTTCTTCTTGTTATTTTTTCTTTGCATCAGCATAGACAGAACAACAGTGTGATGTGATTCTACAAACCCCATCTAGTCTCGAAATGACTCAAACCCAGCTTTATTGGAAACAGGGAGAGGAATTAAAGGGTATGGATCTTTTATGCATGCGCTGATGCTTTTTGTTACCTCAAACCTCCCCCTACTACCAGTGCATTTGAACAGGATTTTGTATATTTTAATCACTTTCTTGCTGAACTGGGGCTTAAGCTAACAGTAGGTTTACACCTCACATATGATGCCAAATGGGTGAGAGCTTTTTCTTCTGCACCACTCAAGGACAAAATGTTTCATATCAGTAAATATATTATTGTGTTTATTGCTGGAATAATTACATTAAGAAAATTCATTAGCCATTCAGCAGTAAATTGATCAACTCATTTCCAGGTTGTTGTATATCAGTTTGTTGTTTTCCTAAATTGTTGTTTTCCTGTGTTTCCTAAATTCTTTGGGTTTGTGCTGTTAGTTGAGCAAAACTTGACGTGAAGATCTTACCTTAAACTCTAGGAAATTCTGATGGGTAGTCTTCTATATTTAAACATTTTAGACACTTAATTAATTTAATATTTTTTATTTGAAAATAATCAACAAATAAACTTTTAGTTGTGGCCCTAGTTTTGCTAGAATTAACAAGGAGATGACTTTCTAGTACCCACCTGGGACCTTTCTGTGTGGAGTTTGCATGTTCTTCCCGTGCTTGCGTGGGTTCTCTCCGGGTATTCCGGCTTCCTCCCACAGTCCAAAGACATGCAGCTTAGGTTGATTGGTGTCTCTAAATTGCCCATAGGAGTGCATGTGCGCGTGTGTGGTTGTTCGTCTATGTGTTCGCCCTGCGATGGATTGACGACCTGTCCAGGGTGTACCCCGCCTTCGCCCGATTGCCGGCTGGGATTGGCTCCCCCCCCCCTCCCCCCCGTGACCCCACAAGGGACTAAACGGTAGAAAATGAATGAATGAATGAATGACTTTCTAGTATAGTAGCATAATGCCATGACACTTACAATGCAAGACACATGAAGAAGAAAAAGAAGAAGAAGAAAAAAAAAACTGATATGTTGTTAAACAAGGGCCAGTGGAAGGCAAGTTTGGCTGTGTTAAGGGGGTGTCACTCTGTGTTTGGGGGAAACTTTATTGTGAATTCTGTATATTGCAACAATGACTGAAAAACTGTGGACTGCAATTGCTCTGCCAATCTAAGGTGTATTTCAATGATTTGCACCTCTGTAAACATAAATAACATTAGAGACTGTCAAAACACCCACCCACCCCTGTCAATTTCAAAGTGTTGCCCTGGAACTAACCAACATGCAGACTTGTGTATAATGCAGCATGTGTTCAGTTCAGCAGATCTTTACTCTCCCTCAGGGGCAACTTTTCTGTAACAGCACAACCTTCACTAGCACCCGTTCAGTACTATCTCAGTGAATTTACCACTTGAACTCACTATTTTACTGTTGCTTAAGTGTGTGTGTGTTTTCTCAGAGTTAATTCCCATGTAACTACTTTGCCCCAGTCACTCCAACTGTTCCAGTCAGCAATGTCAGCCAGTCTCCTCTTCCGAACCAAACTATTACCTGAGAGTTTATCGCCTTCAATTTCTTCCAGAACCCCTGTAATCCGCCAGCTCTCTCTGTTCCTCAGTAGCCCCTCTGGTATGCTAAAAACAATGGCTCTGTGTGTGCGTGCATGTGCACAATTCCGCTCAGTGCTTCTTCCTCTCGCACTTGTTGATGAATAAGAAATGAAGTGTGAGCCCTTCACTGCAGGGGAAAGCTTCCCCTAGCAGGTATTCCAACTTGCATGCACACACACTAACACAAACGCGTACATGGACATTTACATGCACATACAGATGCAGATAGCCTCACAGGCAAGTCTACAGAGGCTCACGGACACACTTGTGCTTGGCTACAGCCAACTCTCAGGTGGTAATTATGTGCATGTTGCACTGTCTCTCTGATGCATCCTGGGAATTATTTAAATGGTCAAATGAAGTGATGTACCACGGACCAGGAAGTATGCTCAGGGGAGCCTTAGCAATAGAGAGACTGTGATAATGTGTGTGTGTGTGTTTGTGTATGTGTGCATACACTGTGCTTTAAACTACCATAATTTCTCTCAAACAAGCTGTGGAGAACATGCTTCTGCCCCCAGAGTGCCTCAGTTGTGTTTTCTCTCACAAACAATAGCCTCTGTTGGTTTGTGCTTGTAATCCAGGCTGAATTATGACATGCTGGTAGAGATGCCACCAACTGAAATGAGCATTATAAAGGCAATGTGTGTGTGTGTGTGTGTGTGAGTGAGTGGCATACACATACCAAGGGCCTTAAAGTGCCTTGGTATGATGTATGACACTCAGATTAACAGATGAAATTGTCATTGTGATCAGTGTAATACTCTGTGGCAGAGGTTTTCAGAATCTGAAAGCAGACTCTGTCGCACAGTGTTTAGGTGTTATTATTACACTGTAAATGTGAGAGTCTTGATGTAATGAATGTTTTAAACATGGAGGTCAGGCACAAAATCTTTTTTTTTCTTCCATTTCATTCATTTCGTCAATCATCGTTTAGTATTCAAAGGTGTATGCCAAAGGCATTAAGCCTGAAGCTGAGTGTGCAATTTATGACTTTTCAGAATATACACTGCACCTGCCTATGGCCAAACATCATACATATTTTTTATTAATAAAACAAGGATTACAAACAAAGGCAATGCATATCATTTACCAGTTACAAAAAATGCACCCACTCCTTAACATGTACAAACACACAGAACTGAAAAGTAACACTAACAACAAAACCCAGACTGGTCAAAACAAAAATGATGTATTTGATTCTAGACAAATAAGACGAGTAGGTGCAAGGTGCAGTTAGTCGATCTTTTGAGGTTCAATATTTTCCACAAAATGTCTAAATGGCTGCCAAGTGTCTGCAAATCTTTTTGCATAGAATACATAATGTCTCTGATGTTGGAGTCGAAGAGGCCTTCTCTTTAGACAAGAGAAGCTATTAGATTGTAGTGTCATGAAATAATTGACTTAGGGGGTCTGGTTTTTCAAACAATTCTGAGATTTCATTTTTGAAGCATCCGAATCTGTGTGATTACTGACACTGAATAGTTAATATATTTTAATTATTATTCTTTTAACATCTGTTTTACATTTAAACACTAGCAGGATAGGTTGGGAAAGAATGAGGATGGGAGGCCACAAAGCTTCAGAGTTGAAGATATCTAGAGAACTGAGTGTTACAGATGCCAGACTGTTCAGTTAACTGTTCAAATGGGGGGAAATGACCAAAGTCTTACTGTTTTTAGAGCTGTGGCATGCTATCTCACCATTTGAGATGTCCTTGCCTAACATCTCTCCCTCTGCTTGCCCCCCTTCAACATTCCTTACAGTTTGAAAACCTCTGTAGTCTTTAGGGACACCTCAGCACCTGATTTTAATTAGGCATTTTGCCACACAAATGAAATACTGACCTTTCAAATCCCATGTCATTCTAACCCCGGTGAGTGTTTGAGAGAAAAAGACAGGAGCCCACACACATTGCAATTAGGGTTTATGCTGTCATTTACAGAGTTTTAGGAGCATTGACAGATGAGTCCAACTGCTGTCTGTCATTCTGATGAATTAGAAAATAATTACTGCCACTGCAACATGGTTACTCATAATCTGTCTTCAAAAAATGAGAGAAACCAACTAAATAGCATATTGCACAAGAAATTTATTTATTCAGATATTTTTAGGAACACGTGGACAATACAGCTTGTTCCAGTGTGAGTTCCAGTTCGCCAAAAAGTACCTGCTCAAGAAGACATATATTATCAAGGATATACTGAGGTGAAGGTTTCACCACTGAACATTGCTGACTGACTATACTGGGCTTGCCACATCCCTACTGGCCATCTAGTACTTGCTGCCTTCAGCATTTAGCTGAAGTGACTCAGAGGAGCATCATACAGGAATCAACTCTTACAAAAAAAACAAACAAGCAAACAAAACAAAATCCACAATGTGCAATTAATTAAGCCAGACCCAAAATGGGTCGCTGACCAGTTTGTATTGGGTCATCAGTTGGCAGAATAAAATGCATCACAATGCTGTTATATGTGAACTCATTTTCCAAATCAAAATAAGAAGAAGAGTGCTTGTTTTTCTAGGGGATCTGTTCAGCTCAGATGCCATGTGTGAGGCGCGCTCTCTCTCTCTCTCTTTCTCTTCTTAACTTCATCTTGGCAGGCATTGAAGTTTGTGAATTTTCCCAGTGAGCCGTTAAGTTTTTCTCCCAAACTGCTTAGACATTATACAGCCTATAGGCCTACAGATATTCAACAGGCCAGCTGCAGTGATGCTGCTGGTGCAGCCCAAAATAGAGGAAGAGTTCTCTTTTTTCTGCATAGGTCTGCTCAGCTCAGATGCTGTGCTCTCTCTCCCTGTCTATCTCTGTCTCTCTGTCTCTCTCT
>NW_018127991.1:1890063-1895233 GCF_001952655.1 Monopterus albus
CGCGTACACTATAAGGGTCACGGTGTGTGGCAGGGGCACCCTAAATCTCATCTCCAAACGCAGTGTGCCTGTTTTGACAGGGGGGAGAACGTTGCCTTCCTCGTGCGGGGCCAAGTTGAATGCAAATAAGGTGCAGCCCTGCTGGAAATTGTCTCAGCTGAAGCACAGGGGGAGGAGGTCTTTGAGATGATGCCCCGTGGTCGTAACGAGGTTATAATATTCCCTGACAGAGAGGTTGTTTTCAAACTGGGGCTGGAAAGGCTTTGCTGGAATCTGACGACCGTCCTGACTTAAGGCCAGAAACTCTAGGTCAGCGTGTATAAACTTGAAGGGGTTTAGATTACTCCGGCCTGTAAAAGCCTCATGGTTTACCAGGGCAAGCACCACATACTTGGGTAAAGTACCCAGAAAGAGGTTTTCCTGAGTGCATATTCTGGAATTTGCGGGGATGGAAAAAGTTTTAACGTTGATTCGTGAAAGAGGGTACAGAGCGTTGCTTTTAGTCAGTGCAGGAGAGTGACCTATCCATACCGGTGACACTGCGACCTTTTTCACAAACAATGAAGCCCCCAGGACGTGCAGGCGGTAGTCGGCATCTGCAGCATGCATGAGACAGAAAGAGTCGCTGGCTCTTGTGAGCTTAATCTACAGAGTTTAACAGCAGTCTTTCACAGAAAAATATATCTGCGTGGAGAGGACCGAGCAAATGAAATTCTTGTGATTCAGCGGTGAACTTTGCCCTCGCCACAAGGCCTCTGTTAGGCCCATTATTCACGATAAACGAATCCATAGCACCGGCTGTATCCTGATAAAATAAACCAGCACTGAATTGACTTTTTAACGTCGCTGGGGAATAGTTTAACAGAGTCTCAATCATAGCTCTGTAAGGATGCGTGGCGCTGGACTGAGAAATTAACCGATCCCCCAGCGTGACATCACACTGGCTGAATATGGTATTTAGAGGATAGTTTATGATGCCTACAGCCGCATCCGGGGCCAAATCAAATAGATCGAGCTCTGAGATTATGCATTCTGATGATTTTTCGTGTAAGAGAGCCATATTGGTCTAAACAAAAATATCAGCGCTCTTTGAGGAGGAGCTTCGTGGTTTACGTCTTCCCGCAGTGACTGTCTTCCTCTTTTGAGCCACTCTTCTCTTCTTGACAGGGGGTAAACGCTGCCCCAGGGGGCATCTCTTGGGTCTCCTGGCCAGAACCATAATCCCCGCCCCCTCCTGAGTGGGTTCGGTGTCCCGTTTATCGGTAATTCTGCCAACAGCCTTGCTCAGCATGTCAGAGGCTATGTTTTTAGCAGTGGAGGATAAATGAGGTCTAGCAACACTGAAACCTTTCTTCACCAGAGGCATAATGAATCGAAACAATTTTGAAAACATAGAGCCGAGGCCCCGCCCATACTGTGTCGGGCCCGGGGGGCGTCTCTTGGCTCTCCTGGCCAGAACCATAATCCCAGCCCCCTCCTGAGCTGGTTCGGTGTCCCGTTTATCAGTAATTCTGCCAACAGCCTTGCTCAGCATGTCAGGGGTTATGTTTATAGCAGCGGAGGTTAAATGAGGTCTAGCCACGCTGAAACCTTTCTTCACCAGAGGCATAACGAATCGAAACAATTTTGAAAACATAGATCCGAGGCCCCGCCCATACTGTGTCGGTGCACCCGTGAAGTATCCGTGCCCAGAACCGGCCTGGCTGTTGTAATAAGCTACAAACCAGTACGGGTCCGCTTTATAGACCCAAGGCGTCATGTTTTCACGGGTCTAAAATGCAACGTGAGTATGGTTTTACCATATCTGAAGTTGACTGGGGTATTTTGATCCGTTTTTATTTCCACATATAGCGTGTCAATATGATTCTTTGACAGCTGTAAGTAATGGGGTGGATTAAAACTTTTTGTTATACAGTCTCCGTAGGCTCCTTGCGTTGTTACACAGCGTAGGAGCGGAGTGAATGTATCACCCACCACTTGATGTCTCACTATATGAAAATTACATGAAAATGTACAATAGCTATGTTGGTCCCCAGCGTAAGATGTAGTAATGTCACATTAAGAGCTATAAAATTGTGCCCATTGTTTTTTGTATTGCAGCCCCCATGTCATTCTTCATGTTCTTCTTCTTGGTGTTTTATGTCAGTTGGCAAAGAACAAAATAGTGCATTACTTCCACCAACTGGACTGGAGTGTGAATCAGGACGCTAACACGTAGAGTGTTTGTTAGGTTTAAGGTGGTTTTAAATGGTTTTAAGTTATAGAAAGTTAAAAACACTAGGACAGTGTTTGTTGGAGTAAATAGATGGGGCAAAACATACACCTGGCTTTCATGCAGACAACTGGAGGTTATGTCCCTTACTTGATGTTGTACTTTTCATTTGTGCAGTGTAGTCATCAGAACAACATTCTTGCCTTTCTTTGGCACATAGGACACCAGGGATGTGTCAGCCATGTACACAAACTTGGAGTACTTCACAGGCCTGTCCTTTGTAATCAGTAGTTGAGGTGGGAGCTCAGACTTGTTTTTGCGAATAGTTCCCACCATGGTCAGCTTCCTCTTCAGGAGCTCCTGTCCAAGCTTGTGCGAGGTAAAAAAAAATTGTTGCACGTGATATTGTGTCCACTGAGCTTCTGAGTCAAGTCCAGGACAGCTCTCATCCCTTGATTTATCTCTGGGGCTCCTCCGTCAGGTTTACCTGTGTAGACTTGTAAGTTCCAAGCATACAAGATTGCGGCATCACAGGCAGCCCAGATCTTTATGCCATATTTTTTTGGTTTGGATGGCATATACTGCCTAAAGGGGCAGCGGCCCCTAAATGGCATCAGCTGCTCATCAACGGTGACATGAGGCCCAGAGTTGTAAAACAGGGGGAGGCGGTGCACTCACTTGTCCCACACTATCCTCATGGCAGCTAGCTTGTCTGCCTCTCCTTCCATCTCTCTCCATAAACATGCCTTCCTTCTAAATTGGTGCAATCCAGAATAATGTTCTGGATGGAATCTGGCATAAAAAGCTCAAAAGCAGACTTGATGTTGTGGACATGGGTGACTGCCATTCTTGTTGACCCTGGTTGCATAGAGATGTAAATGTTTGAAGTGGAGACATTGATTCGCACCTGGCTGCTTCTGTCTGTCCCTTTCTCAAAGCATGAGGGTTATAAAATCAAATACTTTTATGCTAAACTAATCAATAGATGTAAATTGTTGAACTATTCAAGACTGTCGTGGTCACAATACAAATGCTAAGCTGTGGAGACAGTGGAATGTAAGAGCAAATGATTGCAACCACAACTTTATTATCCCTGGGTGCAGTACACCCAAACACCCTGTGTGTAATGTAATGTAAATGCATTGGGGGGGGGGTGTTCTGATGTGTGTCCTCACACAAAATAAGCCAAGGCCATTGAGTCTGAGCTTGAAAAAATAATTACTCTATCTTTTTTCTTTAGATAAAAAGTGAAACCGGGTGTAAAAAAACCCGAACACTACTCAAAAGTGTAAACCCATACTGAAACCATAAGAATATTAATAACAACAAAAATGACTCAATAAAGACAGAGAAAGTTGAACCTTTTTAGGAATTTTATTGAGATTTTAAAAGAGTAGTAATTAATTACCACAGGTAATTAATTTGGGTGTTACTAAATTACATGACACAAATGCAAACAACCACTCACACCCAGATTTACTCCTATTAACCCCTAACCCTAACCTTAGGGGCAATTTGGAGTCTTCAGTCAATCTAACCTGCATGTCTTTGGTATGTGGGAGGAAACCGGAGCGCCCGGAGAAAACCCACACAGGCACAGGGAGAACATGCAGACTCCACAGTGAAAGGCCTCGGGTCAGCCTAGCCTGTGAGGCAACAGTGCTAGCCACTGTGCCACTGTGCTGCCCTGATTAATTTGTTTTACTAAATTACATGACATCTGTATTTCTCTGCCCTTCTTGTCTGCCGCTTTGGTCTGTTCCCTTAATTTGCCAATTCAGAAAATACCTTGTTAAAATAGATCATCATGATCACCACTGTGTGTTGACTTCATATGAACAAAACCAAAAGTCTGAGAATGCAAAATAAAACACTAATTCACCTTTGTATTACAAATATAATTACTTAAGTGAAATTAAAAATTAAGACCAGACATAAAACACAAAGAAAACACCACATTACACCAACAAGTTGGCACCAAACAAACAAATTGTTTATTTTTACTCGTTAAACTTCACTCACATTTATGTTATAGAAGTGACTACTTTTGTGGCTTGGAAGATTATTTTGCTTTGTTAACATCAAGATGATGTACAGTTGTTTGTTTTGACAAGATAAACTGTTGATAGCACTAATTTACAGGTTAGGTGCTATTAAACCACTATTTTTACTTGTTAAACATCACTCACATTTATGTCATCAAAGTGACTACTTTTGTGGCTTCGAAGCTTATTTTGCTTTGTTAACATTAAGATGATGTATAATTGTTTGTTTTATGAAGGTTAATTCAAGTAGAGTTGACATAAGAAGGAACTGAGACTATACTTAGTGTGGTAGTGGGAATGGGGCAGGACCCAACAAAGATGTCCGGAGACCGGAGAGTAGCTTCGAAGAATTCTTTATTTCATGCAGCATGGAGAGAAGCCGTACACAGCTTTGCAATTGCACAGAGTTCTCTGCCTGACTGGTAAAGGGGCAGTCCCTTTATACCAAAGTGATACAATACACATTAAAGGCTCTATTCTATTATAAAGCCACGTCTGGTTCTTTCAAACCAGGAACTCAGTGAGACGAAGCGGACCACTTGAGTACAGTATATAAAAAATATAACTGTGCTGGTTTATTCAAAGGATCACAGGCAAGAATTAACATTACACTTCCAGGCATCGTCCACCCCCAAAACTGCACGCAGGCAGCCCGGAAGATGAAAAAGACCCTGAACCCAAGATCTCTATACAATTTAATCACTTCGTTGGGCTAGCCCCATCCTACACAGGCCACGTCAAACCGTGACGTCACCTGATATGCCAGCTATGCAGCTGACCAGAGCAGTAGTCAAAACATGAAGAATATTAAAGTGTGTGGCTGTTGATTAGTGGTGTGTATCTAAAAACATACAGGACATTCAGGGACATGTCCGAACAGTAAGCCTCGGAAGATATTATGATTAAGATTACG
>NW_018127991.1:1895574-1897823 GCF_001952655.1 Monopterus albus
TAACATACAAATTAACATCACACACACACACACACACACACACAGACACCCGGTGGAGATCACATTCCAGCAGGAGGTGTGAGCGCCGGCTCACCAAATGACCAGACATCCACATTAGGAAAGTAAAACTTGGAGATTTGCATCTTACAAAATGGAACAGTAACATGGTCAAACTTTCACAATATTCAAAACAAGCTGAAAAAACTTAACTGGACTAGGTTTCTAGGTCGAAGACGTTTCACCTCTCATCCAAGAGGCTTCATCATGTTGGACCCGGTACCCACGCTAACTCTGAGAGACAAAGCAATCCAAGTGACTTCAAAACAGTGCTGATTTATTCAATGAACACAAGTAAAAATTAACATTACACGCTCAGGTATCTTGCACCTCCAAAATGCACGCAGGCAGCTGAAAGATGAAAGACCCTGAACCACAACAGGCCTATACATTATATCACTTCGGGCTAGCCCCATTCTACACAGGAACGTAAACCGTGACGTCTCCCGGTGCCAGCTTTGCAGCTGGCCATAGCGGTAGTCAAAACATGAAGCAAGTCAATGTGTGTGTGTGTCTGTTGATTGTGGTGTGTAGCTAAAACATTCTAACACGACCTCTAGTGACATGTCATGACATTAAACATAAGAAAATATTATGGCTATGGCTACAGTTATACACGTCATAATAATAATAATATTAAACATCCTGTCTTCTAACAGTCTTCAACTTTCTATCTAGTTATCCTTGACCATAAGCAACCTGCAGTAACTCATGAGAATGCCTAAGCATTTAACAGCCTGAGCTAGACATCCTGTCTACTCTAAAAATTTCTAATACATCAAGTATCTAACCAATATCTATCTTACTAAAAATACCTAACAATCAGAACTGATGTCTTGGAAACTACTAACAAGTTACTTATTTAAAGACAGTTACAGAGGAGTTAGATGGGAGATGACAGCTGGTCTGGTCACTGAACAGGCCAAATAACCTCTGTTTTTTTCTGCCCCTCTCTCTTATTTTATTTTTCTGTTAGTTCACTTTATACACCTTCAAGTGGTCATTCTGCCTTCCACCTAGGATAACAACAGCCCTGTTTTATCAGCTTGGTGAAGGTGTGTACAGCCAGTGAACTGAAGCTACTTTCCATAAGACTGTCATAAAATACAGTTTTACACTGTCACGGGAGTTATTAAAGTACCACAGGGAACACAGACACCTCGTAAATTAAGTAAACTGAAATCTTGAAACCAATTTCCCCTCTTTCAGTCTTGATCCTCCTTGAAAATTTCAGAGCACTGCTGTTCAGTTAACCCCCACCCCCTCCACTCCACCCCCATCCTGCGGCCTATTACTTTGTCCATTTGCTGCTCGTTGCAAGGCAAGCTTTTATCATTTGAAATTGTAATGGCCGGTCCCACTTTTTATAATGACAAGCCCCCGTCAGTCACACTAACTGGCGGACTGCCCACATTAGCATAACATCTGTTCCACTTGATCTTTATGCAGCAAGATGACACATTTTCATACAAAGCTTCACTTTCTGTGATTACCAGGGGGCCTCTCTGGTCAACACACTCGTTCAGTGTTGATCACATTTTATGGAAATAATTCAGTTGTTGTGTTCAAACTCTGCCCAAAGTTGGGGAATGGGGATGAATCAAAACTTGTTGAGAGATGGCGAATGGACCATTTAAGATTTTGAGCAGTGCTGCTGTAATTAAACAGGGAAGCAATGCACTGCTGCATATCCAGCGGACACTGTATGTGTATATTTTGTATAGATTCAATGCCTTCTCAAGGGGATGTGTGTGATGTATGCTCTGTGGAAGTTTGATTGCTAACATTAGTATACGTGTCTGAGTGTGTGTGTCTGTGTGTGTGGAGACTCTTCTCCCTCCTCCAGAGTAGGGATTAGCTAAACAGCATCTGGATGCTCACTAATTGGCTTGCCTCTCCACACAACCATGAAAAAATAGCACACCTCACCTCCTTGTGTTTGTGTGTGTGTCCCAGACCAGTAATTGGGGATTACCATGGTAATATGGTAAGCCATGTTCACTCAGAAAAAAAAAATTACAATTATGACAAATAAACAGCACACAATTGGTAGAAATGTCTAAACAGTCACTCCTGGCAGTTGTTGTATTTATTGGCACCTCTTCTATTTTTTTCCTGTTGATTAACCTGGCTCTGCTGCTTCTTTTGTTTTCAGCTAAGTAGCATTGCCACTTAACAATAAAATGGGCCTG
>NW_018127991.1:1897932-1902148 GCF_001952655.1 Monopterus albus
AGAGCGGTTAGCAAGGCTGACTCGCAGCCTGTCCAAACTAAAGCCAAGGATAGAAAGCTGAGCAAATGGAAATGCATATTTTGTTGATCAAAATAATACAGTACCCATGATTCTGGAGAAGAACCCCATTAAGCTTGTTTTAGTAAAATGATTTTTGAGCACTATTTATATGAAGGTCGCAGCTGGTGAGAAAGTCTTGTTTCACAAATGATAGTCATTCACACATAGTAGATAAATTTGTGTGTTCATCTGGTTTCAAGTGTTTACTCTGATTGATGAACTGTTAACAGGAGAGAACATTCTGGGAAAATCATACCTTGCTTTTTTTATATTCACTGAATTGAGTTTGAGGATCACCTGAAACTACTACTAAAAGTTCAAATGCAGCTTGTGGGTTTTGATGCCAAAATGAAACAGGAGCCACTGACTTCTTAACAAATTATATCACATAACTGTGCTCGGCTGTGTGCAGTGCAGTTCACTGAAATGATGGTCATTTTAAAAATCTATCAGATACCTCTCATTTAATATTACCATTTTAGGTACCTTTGACTGATAACGTAAGATTCAATTTTAAAAATCCAGTCTAGCTTTAACTGAGTTGTAAAAATCAACCTAATTCATGAAACTACTCTGATATATAGTCATGACACGTATCACAGTGACAACAGCTACCTGTTGCTGGAACAGAGGTTAATGAGACCGAACCAAAACAGTAAACATTTCATAAAACTAAAACAATTATTGAAAAGAAGATAAAAAATATGGGTAATGTAAAAAGGCAGTGTCGCACTGTGGAAACAGGGAAATACAAGAAACCCCCAGTTAACCCTGAATATAAACAATAACTAAATATAACCATAAAATGAGAGACATATAATGCAGGATATGTAAAAAGAATTTACAGTGATAACAGCTTTAGCTGCATGAAGTCATGTCTCCAAATAGCCCCAGTCTGTTGACCATAAACAGTTTAAAGCTCCCTCTGTAAACTGATCAGCAGCACCCGTATCTCATTTCCTCCATGATTCCTCCTGACCCAAATAAGTCCAACATTCTGTTTGGTCTCTCTACCTATTTCTTTATTAATTTGTCATCCATGCATGATCCTTTTAGGAAGAGCCTCCTCTTATTCGATTAGATGGGCTTTCATTATGGTAATGGTGGATTAGGCAACAAGGGGCCTCAGAGGGGATGTTTATACTCGGTTCTGCAGCCTCTATTATAATAAAACAAAAAGGTTATATACATTCACTGTATGGTGTGCATGTGTGTGTTCTCTGGTGGGCTGAGGGTAGTGTGTGTGTGTGTGTGTGTGTGTGTGTGTGTGTGTGTGTAGCATACATGCTATATTTTGCCAGTGGCAGTGTCACTAATCTTCAGTGCACATGCTAGGTGCAGGACACACTTCAAATTGTATTATGATGAAGGCTCCAGTCCCGAAACAGCAGAGGTACTTGGATTTAAAACAGTTGCATTTTGTTTGCGGGTGAACACACATGGATACACTTTGGATGTAATATCCAATAAACAATGCTGTGTTGTGAAAATGGAGACCACGAATTAGCAACGTGCCACTCATTCAAACGTACAATTTAAGAGTGTAAACAAATGATTAATTGAGGGATGCAGTTAGTTCATTTCTCCATGACACCTACTGGACTGACATTTCTTTTTCCTTTCTCTCATTTTTTTTTCTCAGCTGGAGCCATGTACATCCACTTCTCCCTTGTTTTCAAGTGAGGAACTCCATTTCTGATATTTATGGTACTATGTGAAACAACAAACTTCAGCAGACTTCAACAGCATACATGCTAACTCTTAAGAGTGTTTAGTCATTGTGTCAGTATGAACAGACAGAATGAAACAGTTATCATCATCATCATTATTATTATAGAATTAATCTGACATAATAAATGTGCTGGGAATGCCACAAACTACTGCCATAGAATGCTCAGCACAATAGGAACCACTTTTGTGTATAGGCAGTTAAAGCAGTCTCTGCTGATGTAAAATAACCCCATATTGATCACATTGTGTTGACTGATGAAATGAGCTAGATCAATTGGAGTTACACAGTTGTACTGACTCCACTCGCATGCATTTGGTATGTAGATTAATTGTGTAGTACTCATCAGTGCATTGCTGTGTCATTGTGGGTATTTTTACTGATACATCATAAAGCAGAAAAAAGGTTCAAATATAAGCATTAAAAGAAGTAGTTTTAGCATTTTTCCTCTTTGGTCTACACCAAGTGAACCATATTACACATATTACAGGTACAAAAGAAACAGAATTTGGTTAATGTGCTGTAACATCACCAACTCATTTGCATGGTTTATTTTACTTCTCACTTTCTATTAGTTATCGCATATTCTGGACTGTTCTGTCCAGCAAAGGGCCTTGTTTACTACAGTCTGGTGGAGAACACTGTCCTCTGGCAACAGCAAACCATTTTCCCTAAGTGAGAAAATAAAATCATGTTGAAGTGTTACTGCTTTTTTAAATAAATTGGATGTTGTTTTGGTGAGATTATCCATGAAAAAACAAGTCTGACCATTAGTTTTGCTGGATTGAAAATAAAGCATTCACATCTGTTATGACACCCTCATGTTTATCTGTGTATTATATTTATATAGGGCTGTACCCCACTAAGTGTGACTATTTGTTCTTTTTCCTTTAGCCTAGACTGTCAGAAAATCTACTGGTATAAAGTTCAGTGATGATTTCAACCACATTAACATTGGTATTCAAATGCAAAAGAGTGATAAGAACATATTTCTGAGCACTTAAAAATCAATAAAGACAGCTGCATATAATGCAATAGCTAAATTGCAACCTATTTAAACTGACAGTATATAATGTCGGGCTGCCATATGGATTTGTCAGAATAATGAGGCAGGCAGCACACTTGTAATTCTGCTGTAACAATGCCCTTATAGGCAGTTTTTTTCTGAAACATGGTTATAGCCTAGTTTACCATCAAGTTTAAGATTCTCCCATCAGTTAAAAACAGCGCATGTTGTTATTGTGCATTTGATGTGTGCCAGCTTGCGCTGTTAATGATTCCTCTTATTTATAATTCCTGACTGAAATGTTTCCCTGTGCATTTTTGTTAGCTTCCTAGTCCTGTTCAGACGGATCCATGTCACAGAAACAGCACATGGCTGTGCATTGCACTTTTAACAGAGATGGGTAAAAAAAAGCGGACACATATAACATTATGCAAAACCAGCCACATTGTTGCGGCAGTTAGTCTTTTCTCTTGTAAAAACAGACCAGGATGTTTGAAAATCCTTGTAATAAAGTACAACTCTCGCCTTTATGTGGCTTATCCTAGTGGGTTTTGTTGTCCTTTTCTCCTCATTCTGCAATTTACTAACTAGATCCAACCTTAATGTACATCCAAGTACAGGGCAGTGTCACTATTGAAGTGGGTATCCCCCAACCAAAGGGGGAAGTACTGAGCAAACTGTTGCTTGGCTCACCAAAATGAGGAGAAGAAGATGACAAACTACTGGTTGGGTTTACTTTCTAATGTAATGCACACTGGCTGACAAAAAAATAAAATATAATAAAATAAAAACAAAGGTTCGACTAGATGAGTCTCAGTCAACTGACAGGTCTGTCAGCTAATGACTTGACTATTTGACTATTAGGGGCCAGCCCTATTATTATGTTTTCTCATGGTAGGAAAAATACAGCCGCTAAGTGGAGTTCATTAATATTTGTAATTGCGGGTCCATTGGTTTGATTGTCTGATGTGACAAATACTGGCAGGGCCCTGGGGCCCCCAGATAGCTTGTCTTAACCATGGATGTCACTATGCCAGGAAGTAAACATGACACCCCCCCGCGACACACATACACACACACACACACAACACACACACACAATTTAAGCTGGAGTGCAGTTCCACGGCTGCAATTATCAAAGTGCCCTCAACCTCCAAATGGAGGAATACATCTTAATTCAGGCAAATAGCTGGGAGGGAGGGATGGGTGGGCGGGGTCCAGTAAACAAAACAATCACATAAACAGGCTTAGGATTGTTGCTGATGCTGTTTTTTTTCTGTTAGACAAGAATAGATTGGCAACCTATTACTGAAAATGATAGTCAACCTATTCCTTTCTTTAAAAAAAACCCTCCACCCTCAAGCTCTGCTGACTATGCAACCATAGCTATTTCCTTCCTGTGGACAGGGTGCCATTCCTGC
>NW_018127991.1:1902169-1917848 GCF_001952655.1 Monopterus albus
GAACCAAATAAATCACTGCAATATACTATAGATAATGTCTAAAATGCATTCACTTTATAGAAAATACATAGGGGCAAAGAGTGGTTGCGAGTAGTTTATGTAAGTTTAGAGTCTCACTAGACCCTCTAGCTCCTGAAAGCAAATTAGATACAGCACCTTTAAACGGCAATGTTGTTCCCTTAATAATGACTAAATATCAGGGATCACACTGGAAATTTTGCAACACAATCTTGTATGTTCATCTGAAAATGCATTTTTCATGGGAAATAAATGACAAAGGTAAACTCCACCTTCACTTTTTTTTATTGTAAATCTTCTTTGTGTAAACCGTAGCACAGAAGAAACAATTTTGTTTCCCAGTAAAATGAATATTGTTTGAATGCCCTTCTTGGTACGTGTCAACCCTCGTAACAAATGCATTGTCTTCCAGTCTGGTTGTCTTTCTAGCTCTCACTGTCACATGTCCTGTTACATCACTGTCTCCTCCTCTCTGGCCCACTTACAGTAACATCCCTCCACCTCCCCTGTCTTCATTTACATCTGTTTCTCAAGATGTTTTCTTTCACTCTTTACCTGGATTTCTACCTGTCTGTTCTACTCTTTTGTTGTTTTTAAGATTACTATTTGAGTGGCATAGCACTGAACTCAATATTTCAAATAGTTAAAATAGTTAAGGGCACTATTTTTGGGAGGTCGGGGGGGTTAACAATTACCTTACATCATGGTCATGTAAAATTGTTATTGTTTAGTTCCCCGGTGTTGTTTCATTTTTTTCTTTTCTGGTCCTCACCTCTCAGGTCTAAATGTTGGATTCAGCAATCAGTCAGACCGATGGCCAGATGTGAGATGTAGCCACCTGCCAGCCTGTCAAACAGTCTAAAGGAAGGTGAGAAGGAAGCACTGGAATGGCTAAGATACAAGAATTGGAGAGGGCTCCTTCTGTGTAATGTTTGCATATGGTAAATGGATATGTGTGTGTTATATAAATCACTGTTGGAAGTAACATGTTTCAACACATTCTGGCTTTTAGATCGGTGGTAACCACGAGTTGAGTAACACAGCAAGATCACAGAGGGGTGGTAGCTTTTCCCCTTTTCCCCATTTCTCTTAGCTCATTCACCCAGGCAACCAGTGGAACAGAGTGCATGTTCCCATGCTGGTCGTCACCTTTCTTAAAAAATCTTTCCCTCTTCTCATCCTCAGAGACAGCTGCAAAGATCAACTCAGTAAAAAAAGAAAGTCAGATAGAGGCAAAGGCCTTATTTGATATTATTTTTAGAATCTGATGAATGTATGGCTTGAAATGTGACCATAAATGACAGTAATATACTGCAGCAACTCGTTTACAGCAATTTCATTCAATTTTATTGCAAGTAATTGCATTGCAAATTGCAAAGCACTGTCTCAGCAATTTAGTTTTGCACTTTTATGCCCCCCCATACACACCATACACACACACACACACACACAAAACTTTAAGTATTAATATACCTGGCATGAATGTAAGTACACTATTCACTGACAGTGTATTTAATTTGCTTTTCAGCAGCATAGCTATCGCATCTTGCTGTTAGGTGACATGATAAAGAGAGACAAAGTTCACATTCTGAGGAGTGTTAAGTGGATGGATGGGTCAGAAAACAGAGAACTTTCAGTGCCCACTGTTTGATTCCCATGTGAAATGTTGTTTTCCGCAACTGTTTCACAGCCTTCAAACACATGTTCATAAAACGAAACCACAACTTTTTGAAAACTTAACCAAGTTGTTTTTTTTCTTTATAGACCTAGCCAAGTACTGTAGCTTTTATTCCTAAACTTAACCAAGTAGTAATTGTTCATAGACCTAACCAAGTACTTTTTGTTTGTAAACTTAACCTAGTACCTTGTGTTCTTTAATGTAAACATTAGAATGAACTGTATAGAATTTATGATGGTTACCATGGTACCAAAGGTTCAATAAGCGTGCCACTGGAAATATCCGATAGGTCGCATTGTAAGTTGGGACAAGCAACAACATATCTCATTAGCATTTTGGGGATGCTAATGAGATGTGTGACAATATATGTAAATGGCTTAAGAAAAAAAAAACTGACTGAACATAATCTTACTCTAGGAAGTGGTTACATTAGTCAACACAACATATCTAAAAAAACCGTTTAGTCATATATAAATGTAATTGTATTGCGTTATTATAACTACAGCCACCAGAGTGCTTTGTCATGGGAGGACAGTTTCAGTGAAACATAAGATGAAATGTGCAGACTCATTTTTTTGTACAGTTCTTTATCCTTGTTCACTGTCGCTGTGCTGCTTTTTCCTTCTGGCCTCCCTCTCTTTCCTCTCTCTTCATTTGACACTACATTTCTTTTTGCCTATCCACTTGTGGCAGCTTGGCCTGGATGCTGACAGGGCCTCAGGGTTACTGGTTGAGTTGTCTACATGGACAGGAGGGAGATGTTTTGTAAGATCCAATGGTGTGACAGCAGTGAATAAATGCATGGAGTGAATTTGCTGGGGCTATAATGTGTGAGAGTGTCCAAGGCTTCCTATAAAAAGAATACATAAAAATCTAAGAAAATAACTTGCATTTTGGGCTGCAATTCTTTGACTATACCCTTCTCCCATATTGCATGTTTTTCATTACCCTAAGAAACATTTTTGAAATCACAGGAGAACAATTAGCAGCAATGGAGCCAACACGTGACATTATCAATTGATAACTTTCTTTGTGACAGTAAGCATCTGAGAGCCAGACCCCAAACAGGCATCTACACACACATAGCCTCCTCATAACCTCATTTCCCTCCAAACAACAGCAAAGCTCTCTGGCAGCAAGTGATGAATTCAAATAGAGCCCAGTGGCAACAAACTTAAAGGGCAAATGAATGGCAAGCAAAAGAAAACATTAGCAGCAGTTGAAAGGCATTTAGAAGCTTTGAACGTTTGGCTGAATTAAAAAGGGATAATGAATTTCAAACGGCTTTTTATTTGTGGCTGCAGCGAGTGTAAGCACCACTAGGGGGTTGTGAAAGCCATGCAAGAGAAATCAGCAGTGTTCCTGTCTGTGGCAGTGTGTGTGTGTGTGTTGGTGCTGTTAGTCAAGCAGATTCAGGGTCAGCGGGATGGAGTAATCCATGGAATCAGGATGGAGGTGCTCATCTCAGAGTAGCCTGCACACAAGAAATCCTTTGAGACCAAAGCCCAGTTCTTAGCTGTATAGGGAGTTTGGAGCTAAAAGTTGGAGTGGAGCTGCACAGCAGCAGCACCTTAACATAAAGCCACCAGGCAGTGTTGGAGCACAGGGAAGATATTCCAGAGGGAAAACTGAGAGGAACATCAGGCTTGAAGCAATATTTTGTGTTCAAACTATTTCAGAGAAATGTTGATAACTGTCTGGCCATTATGAAGTGCTAGGTACCAAGGAGAACTGATCCTCTTAAGAATTGAACAATTTAGAGTTATATATTGTTCTAAATTTAACCTGTTTTTATATGAGATTTGTTCAGTTATCAATATTCATTGATAATACAAATTCCAAATAGTAGTTTAAAGGGAAAAAGTGTCAAATCTGGTGCAAAAGTAAACTCCGGCCTGCATTCTTTAATACAAGTAGGTTTAAAAAAATCCAGTGGGACTTATATATTAATCTGTATCAATTTATGCATAAACCAACATATAAAGATATTAATATAAAATCTGAAGTGCATATTTTTATGGTGAATATTGGAAATATTTTGCACTGTATTTTCAAACAACACAGTACAATACATGGACTTCCATAATTAGTATAATATGTCCTATAAAATGATATCTATCATGGAGAGATCAGAGTCAACTGTTGCATTCTTTCTTGCATTGATGAATAGAGAGTAACACAGCAATCCTACAGAATTAGTGAACCCCAGCATGGCAGAGAAACATACTGACACCCCCACAGTTCAGAGCTCAGAATGCTCAGGCAAGTTATTGGCTGACAAAACACAGTGCTCTTTGTCTTTTTGGTGAAAATTGATTAGTTGCAACAGCAGCCTCTCAAACTTGTTAAAAGCACATTACCAAAAAAAGACAAGTTTAAAATGTTCCAACTTACATTTTCTATCATAATGTGTGAATCATATATTGCTGCTACATGCTAGCTCATATAATGTAGCCTCTATATATTATGCTAGAACCAATATTGGATTAGGATATTTGTCCATATACAGTAAATAGAGTCAATTATTTAATATATTTGGTAGTATTGCCTAGATTTTCTTACGGGAGAGATATTTATTTATTTTTGTAGTTTTCAAACAACTGAAAATATCTGACCATGTTACTACAATATCCACTGTCTTAGAATTACATTAACATGTTTCTCCTGTTACGACCCTGCTCAGATGTCACAGTAAAAATGAGGGAGATGCACTACTGGAGTGAAAACATTTAAAAATATTTATTAAATTAAGTAACAAAAAGGCAATAAAGGGGTGTGGAAGTCAGTATCAGTAGTGCAACAAATGTCTGAATCCATAAGCAGATGTGAGGTGCATGTTGTAGGTGCAAAACAACTCAAACTAAACAGAACATGGTGCATGGTGTGAAAACAGGAACATGAAACCATGGGTAGGCTTGGTTATATGGGCTTGAGAGCCATGGCACTCCTAATCATCAACTGGCTACCCCATGGCAAGACAGCTCCCTCCAAATAAGAGCACCAAACAAGGCACCAGGGCTGTCACTGTGTGTGTGTGCGTGCATGTGTGTGTCTATAAGGCATATCAGGACACACACACACACACACACACACACATATATATATCTATCTATATATAGATATATATATAGATAATAATATAAGATATAATATATAAAATAATATATATCTATATATATAGATATAGTTAGATAGATATACTTGTGTATATATATGGCATGCTGCCAGGTTCTTGCTGTGGGAGAGAAGCTACTGTTCTGATATGCAATGCAAAGGACCTCAAAAAAGAACCAAAATTCCTTTTACAGTTAAATGGACAGAATTTTAACATGATCCCTCACACAATAATGGGCAATTAGAATTCAAAGCGTAAAGTAATGCTTTTCTTGAAAATTTCTCCTAATGGATTTTCATTTGCCTGTTGAAGGTGAGTAAGTTCAAGGCCATAGTTTACTCCTTTTTGTTTAATATCAGCGCTGAAATGAAAAGTAACTGTTGAAAATATTAAAGTCAGTGTCATTGAAAGTGGTTTGCTTGTGACTAGAGGTTTTAACATTTAAAATCCTCAGTAGTCCTACTGTGCTCCTGGCTTCTTTTGAGCTACTAGCTGCCGAAAAGCAGAACTGTTCCAATGTGAAATGTTGCTTTACACTGCAGAGGTGATAAGTGGTCCAGCTACGTGACACTAAAATTGTTGGATACAACCTTGAGTGAAAAATGCTTCCTTAATCACAGTCGCATTATGTTCTGGTACATAGAGGGTGAAGAGGCGAGAGGGGCAACACGAACAAAGTTTTTTTGTTTGTTTTTTGGTACACAGATTTTAGTGTTGGTTTAGAAATTGGCTTTCTCAGGGTCTGTGAAAATAAAGGATGGAAGATGTGTAAGACCGGATATTTTCCTTTTTAGACTCTCCACACATGATATGCAGCCCCAGGGTTGTATGTTGTCAAAATAAGTATTTCATAGACACCAAAGATGTGTGTCACATTTTTATTTTTTGAAATGTTGTCATACTGAGGTTAATTATTAATTTAGACACACGTATACAAACACGTACACATTTGGTATAGTCATATTTTACTATCCACTATTCAGCAGGCCATTAAAGTTGTATCAGAATATTGTCCCTTGTTGAACTCAGCATATTGATAATGGACATAGTTCCTTTATATTGTTATAGACATAAACTTCATTAGACATTGAGTCAACTGGTGGAGGACAGACTGAAAGTGAAACATTTATTTAGACATCTGGAGGATGATTTCTTTTAACACCTGTGTGTTTTATTGTCAACATGTACGATAGTTAGAGATGTGTGTGAATTCTTGTGATTTAACATGTGCAATTTTGACACCCAATCAGAGGCTTTTACATTCACACCGTGCATAAAAAGAGTTCCTGTTATCTCACTCAATTGTTTGTATTTTAAACACAAATTTCCTTAATCTACGTTTTTTTCTTCTTTTTGCTATAGAAGCAAACAAAAGTGACCTTGACACTTAATAATTACATTATAGAAGCTAAACTTATTAAAGGGTCAATTTATATATATGCTATTCTTCAATTCTACTATATGTCATGATTCAGTCCCGTTTGCTTCCTGTCATGCTTTTATTTTGATGTTACTTCCTGTCCCCAGCTCACCCTGACCGCCGGGAGCTTTAGCTCATCACTCACATTAGTGTCACCTGCTCCTCATTGATCACACCTGTTTCCATCCCATTATAAGCAACCTTCCCCCACCAATAATATGCCAGATTGTTCTCTACTCATGTCAGACTTTCCAGCATTATTCTTGTTTCTCCTATTTCTTGTTTTTGACTTTGGTTTGCCTTGTATATTGCCTTGTCCTTCTAACTCGGACTGCTTCTCTGTATATCGGCTTATTGGACTTCCCTTTTGGACAACGCGTTTTGGATTCCTTGGATGTATGTGTTTGCTGGTTCTGACCCTGGACTGTAGTATTGACCTGTAAGTGTGTTTCATGTTTATCGTTTTTGTTCGTTGTCAGTGCTTTTATTAAAGAGATGGTGTTTTTACGTATCCTTGTCTGGCAATTTAATTAAGTTCACCCATGACATTATCGGCAGCTTCACGCTCCGGTCCTGACACTGTATTCATATAAATAACAGAAGCATAAAATTAAAGATAACTGTTTTTCAACAAATCAAATTGGGGGGGGGGGCAAACTTTCTGAACAGGCTAAAATTATAGTGGACTACATGACTGTTGACTAAGTATAACAGGGTTGCCAACCATCCCAGAAAATATAGAATCCTGTACTGTACTGAACCGATATGGGACGTGCTTTGTAGTGTATTTTTGAGAATCATTTCACTGCAAATTGGTAAGAAAAATAGGTTGGAATATTTTGACTTAAGATAGAAGGAAACCCTCCTGTCCCTGTGGTTGAGCCTGTTTGTCATGTTCCATAGTGGAACTTCCACTACCCAAACAGAGGCACCTCTCTCTGGTCATGACTCAGGACCAATGAGAAGTGCTGTCAGTTGCTATGATACACCTGACAGGTGGCATAGGATTTTGAAAATGGCAAACTACAGGCCTGGTTTGCCTCCACCAGCAAAAAAAAACTCAATCTTTATCATTATGCATAGCACAATGGAATTTTTTTCAGGCAGTTCCTGGCTTAAAAGACACATGTACATAACACAATTTGTGTAAGTCAGTATAAAATATGAAGAAATAAAAAGGAATGTATGGGACCTAACAGGTTAGCAGCAAAAGTGTAGTAACATAAGGTGCAGCTCAGTGCAAATCTCAGTCTTTAGAAAGAGGTGTGAGCATGGGTGTATCTACAGAGGTCCAGTGTTCTGTGTCTGCCCATGGGGGGGAGGGTGTGTGTGTGAGACTAGTGGTTAGGGGGGTGATTGATTTCACAGCTCTGGGAAAGAAGCTGTGTTTGTTTGTTTTAGTCTTTATATTCCTGTACCTTTTCCTGGAGGGAAGAGGCACAAACAGGTTGTTACCTGGATGGGTGGGGTCTGCAGCAATCTGTCTGGCCCTCCTCTGGATCCGGTCAGTGTATAGTGAGTCCAGATAAAATATTAAAGTCAGTGTCATTGAAAGTGGTTTGCTTGTGACTAGAGGTTTTAACATTTAAAATCCTCAGTAGTCCTACTGTGCTCCTGGCTTCTTTTGAGCTACTAGCTGCCGAAAAGCAGAACTGTTCCAATGTGAAATGTTGCTTTACACTGCAGAGGTGATAAGTGGTCCAGCTACGTGACACTAAAATTGTTGGATACAACCTTGAGTGAAAAATGCTTCCTTAATCACAGTCGCATTATGTTCTGGTACATAGAGGGTGAAGAGGCGAGAGGGGCAACACGAACAAAGTTTTTTTGTTTGTTTTTTGGTACACAGATTTTAGTGTTGGTTTAGAAATTGGCTTTCTCAGGGTCTGTGAAAATAAAGGATGGAAGATGTGTAAGACCGGATATTTTCCTTTTTAGACTCTCCACACATGATATGCAGCCCCAGGGTTGTATGTTGTCAAAATAAGTATTTCATAGACACCAAAGATGTGTGTCACATTTTTATTTTTTGAAATGTTGTCATACTGAGGTTAATTATTAATTTAGACACACGTATACAAACACGTACACATTTGGTATAGTCATATTTTACTATCCACTATTCAGCAGGCCATTAAAGTTGTATCAGAATATTGTCCCTTGTTGAACTCAGCATATTGATAATGGACATAGTTCCTTTATATTGTTATAGACATAAACTTCATTAGACATTGAGTCAACTGGTGGAGGACAGACTGAAAGTGAAACATTTATTTAGACATCTGGAGGATGATTTCTTTTAACACCTGTGTGTTTTATTGTCAACATGTACGATAGTTAGAGATGTGTGTGAATTCTTGTGATTTAACATGTGCAATTTTGACACCCAATCAGAGGCTTTTACATTCACACCGTGCATAAAAAGAGTTCCTGTTATCTCACTCAATTGTTTGTATTTTAAACACAAATTTCCTTAATCTACGTTTTTTTCTTCTTTTTGCTATAGAAGCAAACAAAAGTGACCTTGACACTTAATAATTACATTATAGAAGCTAAACTTATTAAAGGGTCAATTTATATATATGCTATTCTTCAATTCTACTATATGTCATGATTCAGTCCCGTTTGCTTCCTGTCATGCTTTTATTTTGATGTTACTTCCTGTCCCCAGCTCACCCTGACCGCCGGGAGCTTTAGCTCATCACTCACATTAGTGTCACCTGCTCCTCATTGATCACACCTGTTTCCATCCCATTATAAGCAACCTTCCCCCACCAATAATATGCCAGATTGTTCTCTACTCATGTCAGACTTTCCAGCATTATTCTTGTTTCTCCTATTTCTTGTTTTTGACTTTGGTTTGCCTTGTATATTGCCTTGTCCTTCTAACTCGGACTGCTTCTCTGTATATCGGCTTATTGGACTTCCCTTTTGGACAACGCGTTTTGGATTCCTTGGATGTATGTGTTTGCTGGTTCTGACCCTGGACTGTAGTATTGACCTGTAAGTGTGTTTCATGTTTATCGTTTTTGTTCGTTGTCAGTGCTTTTATTAAAGAGATGGTGTTTTTACGTATCCTTGTCTGGCAATTTAATTAAGTTCACCCATGACATTATCGGCAGCTTCACGCTCCGGTCCTGACACTGTATTCATATAAATAACAGAAGCATAAAATTAAAGATAACTGTTTTTCAACAAATCAAATTGGGGGGGGGGGCAAACTTTCTGAACAGGCTAAAATTATAGTGGACTACATGACTGTTGACTAAGTATAACAGGGTTGCCAACCATCCCAGAAAATATAGAATCCTGTACTGTACTGAACCGATATGGGACGTGCTTTGTAGTGTATTTTTGAGAATCATTTCACTGCAAATTGGTAAGAAAAATAGGTTGGAATATTTTGACTTGTATAAGATAGAAGGAAACCCTCCTGTCCCTGTGGTTGAGCCTGTTTGTCATGTTCCATAGTGGAACTTCCACTACCCAAACAGAGGCACCTCTCTCTGGTCATGACTCAGGACCAATGAGAAGTGCTGTCAGTTGCTATGATACACCTGACAGGTGGCATAGGATTTTGAAAATGGCAAACTACAGGCCTGGTTTGCCTCCACCAGCAAAAAAAAAACTCAATCTTTATCATTATGCATAGCACAATGGAATTTTTTTCAGGCAGTTCCTGGCTTAAAAGACACATGTACATAACACAATTTGTGTAAGTCAGTATAAAATATGAAGAAATAAAAAGGAATGTATGGGACCTAACAGGTTAGCAGCAAAAGTGTAGTAACATAAGGTGCAGCTCAGTGCAAATCTCAGTCTTTAGAAAGAGGTGTGAGCATGGGTGTATCTACAGAGGTCCAGTGTTCTGTGTCTGCCCATGGGGGGGAGGGTGTGTGTGTGAGACTAGTGGTTAGGGGGGTGATTGATTTCACAGCTCTGGGAAAGAAGCTGTGTTTGTTTGTTTTAGTCTTTATATTCCTGTACCTTTTCCTGGAGGGAAGAGGCACAAACAGGTTGTTACCCGGATGGGTGGGGTCTGCAGCAATCTGTCTGGCCCTCCTCTGGATCCGGTCAGTGTATAGTGAGTCCAGATCTAGAAGAGGACTCCCTATAATGCCCTGAGCTGTTCTCACCACCCGGGTCAAGTCCTTTCTGTCCTGTGCAGCGCAGCTCCCGTACCACACTGTTGCACTGAGACAGAGGATGCTCTCTACTGTCGCTCTGTAGAAGTTTGCGAGCAGCTGAGAGGAGAGACCAGCACGTTTCAGCTTCCTGAGGAAGTAGAGCCATTGCTGGGCTTTCTTCACCAGGTAGGATGTGTTCAGAGACCAGGCCAGATGTGATGTGGAACTTGGTGTTATCCACTTGCTCCACCACCTGTGTGTGTGTGTGTGTGTGTGTGAGAGGAGGAGCATGTTTTGTCTTCTTGGCCCTCACCATCCCCCCTTTGTGGCCTAGGAGACGGAGACAATACCGTAAACAAAAGCGGGGTAAGAGAAGTGGGCTGCGCAGTAGGCTACATGCTAACCCACACAGGCCGGCGCTCCCTAGTCTCTTCCTCACAAACGCCAGGTCACTAACCAATAAAATGGATGAGATTCGGCTGCGGATTGTCTCCCCTCACGGAGGATGGACAGCTGTGTGATGATTATAACTGAAACCTGGTTGGATGACAATATCCCAGACACTGCGGTGGAATTGGAGGGACGTTCCTTGGTTCGAGCAGACAGGACTGCAGCATCTGCTAAACGGAGACACGAAGGTCTCGCACTGTACATCCACAACTTCTGGTGCACAGCTACGAGCATCAGGAGAGAACCACGCATTTCAGCTTCCTAAGGAAGGAAAGCCTTTGCTGGGCTTTCTTCACCAGGTAGGATGTGATGTGGATGCCCAGGAACTTGGTGTTATCCACTTGCTGCACCACCTCCCTGTGTATGAGAAGAGGAGCATGTATTGTCTTCCTGGACCTCCTATAATCCACAATGACCTCCTTAGTCTTGTTGGTGTTCAGGACAAGATTGTTATCTGAACACCACCTTGTCAGGTGCTGGATCTCCACTCTGTAGCGAGTCTCATCATTGTCTGAGATGAGACCCACTACGGTGGTGTCGTCTGCAAACTTCACTACTGTGTTTGTGGAGTGAATAGCATAACAGTCACGGGTAAACAGAGTGAAGAGAACTGGGCTGAGCACACAGCCCTGGGGTGTGCCTGTGTTCAGGACCAGTGTGGATGATGTGCAGCTTCTGATTCCTACCACTTGAGGCCTGTTGGTGAGCAAGTCCTTAACCCAATGACACAGCACTGCAGGCATTCCCAGATTGTGCAGTTTCAGTGCCAGTTTCTCTGGGATTAGTGTTAAACACCAACCTTAAGTCAACAAATAGCATCCTGACATAAGTGTTAGGATGCTCCAGGTGGGACAGGACTGTATGTAGTGCTATTTAGCATCCTCTGTTGATTGGTTCTCTTTGTAGTTGAACTGATGGCTGTCCAGACCAACAGAGATGATGTCCCTGATGTGCTTTAGGATGACCCTCTCAAAGCACTTCATGATTACTGGTGTCAAAGAAACAGGGCGGTAATCATTGAGGCAGCTGATTTCTTGGGCACAAGCACAATGATGGAGGACTTGAGGCACATAGGAACTGAAGCAAGATGCAGGGACAGGTTAAAAATGTCCAGGAAAACCCCTGCCAGCTGGTCAGTACATAGCTTCAGAACCCGGCCTGACACCCTGTTTGGTCCTGCGGCTTTGTTGGTGTTGATCCTCGTCAGGGTGGAGCTCCCCTGGTGAAACTGCAGAACGAGAGGCTGGTGCTGTTCCTCAAGCAGAGGGAGATGTACAGTTCTTCTGCTGCCAGGTGTATCAAAGTGTGCAAAGAAACTAGTCTGTGTCAGGGAGGGTGGGATCATGGCTTACCTGCTGGTTGTTTCCGCTGTAGTCTGTTGTTTTGATGCATTTCCACATACTCTGAGTGTTATTCATAAAGTGCCCCTCAATGCGTTGTTTGTACCTGCATTTGGCCAGCTGCATGCCCTTCTTTAGTTCTTTCCGGGCCCTGCTATAGGCCAGCCTGTCACCTGATCTGAAGGCAGTGTCCCGAGCTTAGAGCAGAGGTGACACTGTACTGTCCAACCATGGTTTCTGGTTCAGAAAAACCCTGATGGACTTTCTAGGTAGGACAGCATCAGTACAGAAGTACACATAGTCCAGAACAGCTGATATACAAGGAAAATGTTGCAAAAATACAGAAGAATTAAAAACTATGAGCTTCTCTGAAGCGGCTGTAAAATAGGTGCTAAACTACGTATTGTTGCTTTAAATGGAGTGGTAACATCAGATTCAGGTGAAATTTCATGAATGTTGCTAGGGCATTATTCTGAAATGACGGACCTGTAAGATAAAGCTGATGTACTGTTAAAGCGTGTATATGTAGCTTGAAATGTTAAGTGTGTGTTTCGAAGAAAGTGGTCAGTCAAATGAGGAGTGATAGATCTCATGATCATTGCTGTCGCAGTGGTGAACACATCTGCAGTACATAGTATACTTCCTCTGTCTACCCCAAGTACAGTACAGTATGTCTTTATGGCGTTAGAAACACCCTTATCAAAAAAAGAATCAACAGAAAAGAGGCTGAAGACGAGAGAGTTGTAAGAGTGAGGTGTGAGAGGTGGGAGACTGAAACAGACATAGTCCATCAATTTGAAATAAATAGAACATGCAGGCACACAATGGAAGAGCGAGGTGGAAAAAGAACAAGAGTAGCCATGAAAAAGTCTACCTTCAGCAAAGCAAAAGTCCAACAGAGAATGGTCAGAATGCTAAGGAATCTACACAGCTCTCACTTGTTCTTGTCAAATTTTAGACCGGTATTTTTAAGTAAAGTTGTTGTACAACTGCTTTGAAGGTCTGAAGAGAACACATTATGTCAGTAAGGCTCTGTCAACTCGTGTGGTTATTTTTTACAGTGTTGCTTTTTCTTTGCATTTTGGCCTTTTATCCACACACAAACGGTGTTCCAGAACATTGGAAGTGTTTGGAAAAACTCTGGCCATGGTGAAGATTTTTAGAAACTCCATTTTCAGTCTTGAGTTTTTGGCTTGTCACATGAGTGTGTGCCAGTATTTTCTTTGTTTATCAGGTGATACCTTGCGTGCAGGATGTAGGCAAATGGTTGTAGGTTGTAACAACGCTAACCAGGCTTTTAGCACGCTTACACTTACATACACAGTTACTCGCCCACTATGTTGAGGAACGAAGAAGGCATCAAAATGTGCTTTGCTCACTGCTACACTCAGCAACACTCCCACATTGATCTGTTCCACAGATACAGGCCTGTGGATCCAACTTCTTTCAGGTTTTCACGCTTTTTCAGGCTGGTTAGGGTTATATTGCTGGCTTTTGACTTGACCGCTGTGTGTTTTTGCATTTTCCTGTGGATTTAAGAATTTTTTGTGTGTGTGGATGGGATTTGTTTTTTTTTTAAACAGTGAAAACTCATGTTTTTAAAACTACCCATATGTGGACTAGTCATAAGAGTAAACAAAACTATAGGTATAATTATTAAAGAATGTACATTTTTTGTTCATATCTTTATAATCATGATCCAGTTTGCAACTTAAAAGTGTGATGTAGAAAGCTGAATTTTTTTTATCCAGTTCAACTTCTATATATATATAGATAGATAGATAGATATATATATATCTCTCTATATATATAGAGAGAAATATATGCACATTCACAGAGGGAGTGAGGTTTATCATTAGGATTTGTTTTCCTATAATCCTCAAATGTATCTTACAAAATAAACCGGATGCTTTCTAATCATTTAGCCAGTGCTTTACAGATGATATTTCAAGTAACATTAGTGATTCCATGAGATTATGACCAGGTCTAAATAACTAGAATTGTTGTACTGATTGCGCTACAGACATCATATAAACACACAGGGGAGAAAAAAAAAATCACAAAAGACATTAAATTAAATGAATCTTAAGAATTCCAATTTGAATGTGTCCAAGGACATGAAAACATATTTCCATGCAGTTTTAAATACACACTTAACATTCAGACATACATGCACTTTCTCCAACAGCACTGATTTTGCGAAGCAGACAAAAAGAAGAAATCGGTCTCTTTGCCATCTCATTCTCCTCTCAGAGAATTACACAAATTAGTCTATCTTTCATATGAACAAAGGGCTGTCTGTCAGGCTGCAGCAGCTTCAGTTCCCTAAACCATGGAAAGCCAGCATCCCTGCCCCTAATAGCATTTGCTAGCAAAACTGAACCTGCATTTACTCTCAGGATTTCTGGGTACAAAGCAGAAAGATGACAAATGACTGACAAGACGCTATTAAACTGGAAAATGTATTTTGTGAAGAAAGTTGATGCTAATGGTTAGATTTCTAAGCTGTGAAATTGGGAGCAGGAGGAGAAGTGCGGGTTCTCGGAAGAGAAACAGAAATAAATGGATGAGAGAAAGTAAACGTGCTTGTGCAGTCTGGACATCTGGGACCAATTTGATGGGGAGACTGTTGACTGACAGGGCATTATAAATGATTAGTCATAGGTCACCAGACTGTCAGGGGACAAGAGGCGTTGGTCCTATGTGCACATCTTTCCAGATACAGTCTTTTCTGCCATCATTCTATTCAATTTATATGAAAGCTTGACATGTCAAGGATATGCTTCATCTCTAATTGAAGCAATTCCTCCTGGTTTCTCACAGGCAGTAATTCTTCCTGTGAATACCCCACCTTTTTAGTCACAGGTAAAAAGCCTTATGCTTTGTGTCTTAGCCTGTAGACCACCACCAAATCCATTTTGTTTTGAGTCAGAAAAAAAAAAAAAAAAAAAAAAAACACATATGAAAACACATAAACACACAGATAGGATTGTGCTTTAGGTGATTAATATCCATGTATGCTATAGATAGCAAGTTAACTTAGAAACTTTGAGAAAGACTACATGTATAAATATTAGACAGAAGTTCAGGAAGCAAGCTGATCCCATTTCTTGCATGTCATCTCTCAGAACTGCCATAACTCCTAAGTTTTATTGAGTATAATTCAAAATGTCACCAGCTCCCCTGCCAGATGACACTGAATCATCCCCTGAAAATGTGAGGAATTTCTCATGTACTTACTAACAAAATATCTCAGTTACTGGCATCTGCTGAAGTTTTCACCTCATGGCAGTGACCTATCATTGGTCTCATCGTTGATCCGGCAGAACTTTATTCATCTCTCCAACTTTGAACCAATACTTATTTCATCCTTAGATGACATAATAACACACTTGAAACCCATCAGGATGATATACAGATCTTCTTCTTCTTCTTTGGCCCAAGCATTTTATATATCATAAATAGCTTCTGGCTTCGGGTTGGTTTCCGTCATCTTTTAAAAAGGCAATACCGCTTTCATAAAAACATAAG
>NW_018127991.1:1917866-1921618 GCF_001952655.1 Monopterus albus
ACAAAGCTTCAAACAGTCTATTTTTATGCATTGATGTGTTTGATATTTTCCTGCAATAAATGAATGCACTTACGCTGAGGTGGGAGCGAAGGTGCAGTTGAGACCGTGTGTATGCTGATTAGGGAGCAATTTTGGTGCTCATTTTGATCTGAAATACTAATAGTGATAAGACTTGCTGAGACTGGCTCTTACTGCAATCACAGGTGCAGTGCAGTTTTCCTGACAAGCGGGTAAGCTGGTAAGCATGAGACCAGGTAACCCAAATGTATTTTCACCACTACACCAACTTAAACTTAACCTTTAAATCTACAACTGACCAGAATTAACTGTGAATAATTTATTGTGGAGTAATCTGAATTATGTTTGATAATAAAAGATTGATTTCAAATAAAATTAACTAGTCCTCTGTATGTGGCTATATACAGTGCTTATGGCCAAACAGTGTTGGCATTCATCATGATGTACTCTTGAGCTGAAGAGGTCTTTGGAAATTGCAGTTCTGACACCAATTCCAGGCACAATAATTACACATGGAAGAAATCAAAACAACTCATGTGCCATGATAGATAACAAATACCCTACAGATGGCCATGGGCAGAGCCTAAGGGGGTGGCCAGGGGTGGCACCAGCCCTTGGTGCCACCCATGCCAGAGTCTAAATGTGATACTTGTCAGTATTTATGAATGAAAAAAAGATACCTGAAATGCAACTAACATTTTTCTGGTGCTTTCTAATTGATATTGGTCAAATCTGTTTTACTTTGTCTCATGCATGCAGTGTGATATTTATATTAAATTCTCTGATTCTGTTGTTGTGGTGTACTTGCCATGATTTGCTTCAGTGGGGGTAGGGAGTAAGTAAGGAGTGGAGCCAGAGTTGCCTAACTGTTTTACTTTGTCTCATGCATGCAGTGTGATATTTATATTAAATTCTCTGATTCTGTTGTTGTGGTGTACTTGCCATGATTTGCTTCAGTGGGGGTAGGGAGTAAGTAAGGAGTCCGCCCAGAGTTGCCTAAAGAAAGCACATCATGTGTAATTTTTACCAAAAATAACCTATTTCATTTGGAATAATTTATGGTTTATTATTTCATCAAACTAAGGCTTTCATTTTTTTTTTACATGTATTATTATAAATGCACCACCCCTTTCTGAGTCTGTGCCCAGCCTGGCTACCCCATCCAAAATGTTCTAGATCTGCCTTTTGCATTACTACATACTGTCATACAGTATATAGCTAAGAAGAGTCAACACAAAGTTAGCCATCCATTATAACAGTTCATTAGCTAACTTCCTAATGTTTAATTTTACCAATATGTTTAATCTTCTCTATTTTTTACATGCCTTGCTAATGTTAAAATTACTAGTCTATCCATCCATCATCCATCCATTTTCTGCTGCTTATCTGGAATCAGGTCATAGTGGCAGCAGGTTCAACAAGAGACTGACAGGCGAATAGGGGCAGCATCCGCATCAAGATGTTGTACCAGACCATCGTGGTGAAGAAGGAGCTGAGATGAAACTTCGCAATTTACCAGTCTGTCTACACTACAACCCTCACCTTTGGTCACAAGCTGTGGGTAGTGACCAAAAGAATAAAATTGCAAATACAACTACTTCTTTTAGGTAAACACATCTTTGCAGCCTTCTTTTTTTACACAGAAATTACAATAGTGTTAATCACTTTTTCAGAGTAAAAAGCTATTAAATTAACAGTAAAAGTAGTAGCTTGTTTCCTTTTAAATCTTTCTAAGAGGTAGGATGTGACATGTCCCTTGCCAAAGTTTTTACAATCCATCATGAAGGGTGCACGCATGTTTGTACCAAATGTAATGTAGCTAGCGGTCGGTGAGATATTTCAGCCTCAGCCAGTGGTGGACCAGCTGATGGGCACAATGTTGCCTACAGCGCCTAGAGCCATGATGTGGTTTTATTGTTTCTTGACAAACAACCATTTATCTGTCCAACCATTACTTCTGTGCAGCTGGCAAATATAGTCAGTGAGCATAGGTTGTGGTTTTGGTGAAACCTGGCAACCTTGCTCTGGCAACAAGTCTTCAGGAAGCCATACGCTGTCACTGCACCCCACTGTCTTCAACAAGAGAGTTCCAGCACATATCTCCCCCTAAAACCACAAACTGTCCCATTTACATTTATTTATATGTCGATTAGACAAAGAAGTTACAAAAATGAATCACTACACTTCAAAGGTGTTGGTAGGTGTGAGCTTTGGTCAAAGCCAGACTTGGTGAACAACAGGGTCCCGCAAAGTCTAATGTTCATTGCTTGTCAGCTAGTTATGCTAGACCGATTAATTTGTCAATTTATTTGAGACATTTCTCCAGTAAAGTACAATATCAACAAAGGGGGGCTGTGCATCAGCTAATTTGGGGACCCTAGCTTTTTTATTTGTATTTTTTTGCTATCTGGTATTGTGATCATTTGTTACATATTCAGTATTTCATATTCTTAAATAACACAGTTGGTCTTTGTTGACATACACAATACACTACACAGAGTGGAAAAGTAATAACTAATGCACATTTATTGCTTTTCGTTGCCTGTGTGTCTGTGTCTGTGGTTTACCTTTAATGCTGCTCTGGCTGTGTCTTCCAGCTTTATGTAGTCACACACATTCATGGTTATTTGTCAGTGGAAAGATGCTGTCGTGCCCCCCATTAGGTGTTATTATTCTGTTTTCGGGTTGGTCATGCTGTAGGCCCACCTGTTTTTCTTATGTCCATCTACAGTATGGTACATCATGATTTCCGGCGAGGCTACTATTTACAACCACATCTCATGGTCTTCCCCAGCTCTGTTGTCATGTGACTTAAATACAGCATATGCAAGACCATCTGACAATAGAGCAAACTTCTGCTGAGGAAAATCATGAGATGCTTTTAAAAGTTCTTAAAAAGTGTACCAGGTGGATCTTGAATTATTTTTTTAAATATTTGCCTTTACTGCTGGTTTCAGTGGTCAAGGCTGCATTGGCATCACAACAACGTGACCAAATGAGAAACAATAGATTATTTAAAATCACATTAGTATTGTTATTTTGAACCAGAGTACTTG
Organism: Monopterus albus; assembly: GCF_001952655.1. Taxonomy (NCBI): domain Eukaryota; kingdom Metazoa; phylum Chordata; class Actinopteri; order Synbranchiformes; family Synbranchidae; genus Monopterus; species Monopterus albus. Next base: position 1,920,941 of record NW_018127991.1, read on the forward strand.
ACTAAATAAAATCCTGATCATCAGTCCATGATTGCACTGAAAGAACCTTTATAAACAGATATAAGTGATAACAGTTTCTTTTTTTATGTTGCTACAAATCACCTGACAGTGTTCCCAGCATGACCGAACCAATGAGATTTGTGACACCTCCAAGATTCCACAGTGCACTACAGGCACGTCTTAATTGTTTTTTGGCTGCCTGGATCACACGCTTAAGAAGGTAAAGCTGAGCTGCTTGCCTCTCTATCCTGGGGATTTCTCTCTTTTATTTTTTCTCTACTCACTGGTCCTTTCAGCACACACACACACACACACACACACACACAGATTGGATGAGATGCAAACAATGTGAGTCCAGGTCATAAATGTTGCATTGCATTTTCTCTTCTGAGACTTGAAGCAGTGTTTTGTGAGTGCTTTTCTGTCGTCTTTTGTTTTCAAGTTCACGCCTCAGTGCCTTAGGGTTGTCCCTATATGTGTGTGTGTGTGTGTGCACGTGTGCGTATGCATGCGTGTTTCAAACTGATCTCTGGGTAAAAGGCTGAACACGGAATACCTCCTTTACAGAGATACACAACTCTATTGATATGCAGTCTTTAGACTCACTGTCACTTCATCAGAACAGCATAAATCTGACTTGTATACGTCTATCTCTCTACATCTTGCCGGGTTTTCATT
>NW_018127991.1:1921630-1933505 GCF_001952655.1 Monopterus albus
TTCCTGCTCTTTATCTTCTTTTCCTTGCCCACATTGCGATCACCGTAGACAGCGAGTACAGACAGTACAGAGAGCAGTTTGATCTTCTCTGTAGAGCTCTGCAGTGTTCCTGGCATTATTTGACATGGACTGGTCTCTGGATGGGACAGACCAGATGGCATCAACCTCGGCTTTGGATGGAAGCTCAGATGCTGGCGGCTGTCGGCATAACTGCTGGCTTCAAAAATTTACATTCTACACTTTGTTTCAAATGTTCACAGTTTTTACCTGGACTTGTATTTGAGAGCACATTTAATGTTAAGTGTATTTCAACATAAAGTTGGTAAACTAATAGTGATTCCTTCATAAAATAAGCAAAACTAGTGCTGTTTTTCTTCAAAATATTGTACATTTACCCATAAAGTGTGTGTGTCATAAAAGAGTTTGAGATATAAAATGGAGGAATGATGTTCTACATACATGGCCAGTAAAAACCCAATACAAGGATCATGGGTAAGAACTGAGATCTAAATTTACAGCGTTGTCATTACCATTTATTAAAAGTTTATTTAAAGATCCTAAATTAATTTATGAATGTGCACATCAGGAAAATATACACTGGGTCCTTCTAACAGCATTCATTTTCACACCTGAATTTGATTTTGTTTTGTGTAATAATCAAATTTTTGTAGGTTTCAGTCAACAAAAAGTAATGGCATTTTAGTTTAGTTCACATAATTTTTCTCCTGTTTACATCTTTGAAACATTTTGTGGCTACAGTCATGGCCATCTTTCACGTACTCTCATCTACCATGAGGTTTGCAGGCAAGGTTGTTGACACAGTGCCTGTGTCAATCCTGGAACTTACAGTACTTATTCTTTTTGAAAGCTGCACAAACAGTATCTGACTGAAAGTAATGTTATATCTACTGTATATCCAAAGCACTTATCTGACCTTTTCATAAATGCCAGTGCTGCTGTATTTTCCTATTTTCTCTCAGCTGTTTTTTTGTATTCTTGTCTAATTCTCAATGGGTTGCTAATGGATTTAGTTCATTAAACCAGTTTTTTCCAAGAACCAGTAATGTCAGATGACAGAGACATAAATGATTATTAACAGAACTGCAAGATGTCAATTGCCTAAACCAACTTTTGATCAAGACATAGTTTGGCCAGTGGAGAAAGCTGTTTTATGATCAGGAGCAGTTTATGATTCAGTGGATGCAGCAGGTGATTTAATAAGCATTAAGATGGTACTTACTGCATGTCTATTTGTCCAACATTTCATCTTAGTTTATACTGATGGACAAAAAGTAAAACTAATTATTCCTCTTGGGAACAGGAATATGTTAGAAATATGACTTATTATTATTATTGGTTTGTGATGGACTGGTGACCTGTTCAGGGTGTATTAAACCAGACAATGCCACCATGATGATGTGATTTAGTGCTGTGACTAGGCTGTTTTTAATAAGAAATAAGTCCAGCGTATAACTTCCCCTGGGTGGCATAGTGGTGCAGTGTTTAGCACTGTCGCCTCGCAACAAAAAGGTTCTGGGTTGGAACCTCAGCAGCTACTTGATAAACCGATCATATAACCTCCGTTACTGGCAGGTTTTGTTGCACACATAATTAACAAGCATTGTGATCACTGACTCTACGTTGTCTGCTCAGGTGTGTGTGTGTGAGGAGCTCAGTCTCGGCCCCATGCAAACAGTGACCAACACAGAGAAATAAAAGGGGAACTGACCACATTAACCCTTTGCGTTCTGTCAGTTGAAGGGTACAGGAAGCTCCAATTTATGCCTTCTTAAACTCCCACGGGGAAATCTGCTGTATGTGTCAGCCCTGTGACAGACTGGCAACCTTTGCAAAGTGTGTATACTGTAAAACTCCCTCTGAAATAACAACTCAAGGGTTTGAGAAATTTTTGAAAAATTTAACCATGAAAGTGGTGCTAGGGGTTAAAGTCAGGGATCACTAAAATAATTGAATATTGTTACTTTCATTCCAGATTCCTTGCTCTGGATCAAATCCTGAGCAATAGATCCAGTCAATGAAATAATGGGGAAAAAGGTTACCTGTTCTATTCAGCCAGTAATCTGCAGCAGAATCTCCTTGTTCTTCATAACCAGAACCTGCATCTATTCAAGAATCAAGAACACAGCCTTACTCACTGATCCTGACAGGCACATAGAAAAGCCTTACATTTAATAGTGATGATACAGAAAGCTGGAAAACTAAATACAATTATAACACTATCTTGTCATCTGCTGCAATAGGGAACATTTTTCAGCACACAATAAAACATATAGCATGCTATATGAGCAATATGCATTTTGAAAGTGTATGACAGTGTATTAACATACAGCTCTTTGTGCACTTCATGGTGGCCTAGTCCTGGTACACCGACAACCTGATAAGGTCACTTTCTACACCCTCACCTTCTTTTAAAAGAGCTTCCATTTGATTGGCAGCTTGCAAGTAGTTGCTAATTTGTGTTACATGTGGTGAAAGGTCAGTGTGGGCTGTGGGCGTATGTGTGTCTGTGAAAAGTTGGATGACGCTACATCTGATTAAGTGTGACTTGTTCTTGTCAACCTCTATGTCACTCTTCACCAGACAAACCTCAGTTCAGTACCTATCACACTGCATTGCTAATTAGCACCAGTAAACATATTTAATATGTAGTAATGGAAAAAAATAGACACACCTTATGTGGTTTGAGTAATTGCTGTAGCTCTAAAGTTAAATGACATAACAAGAAATGCAGGAGTGCAAAGTGCAGCACCCACAAGAGAGAATGCATGCACATGCATGAAGACATACATATCCACACCTGGTTATTAAATGTGGTAAACTGCCTCTGGAGCCCCAAGATAGTCACAGGTTTGCCATGTGTTAATTAGTTTGTGGTAATTTAATTAAGTGTATTCATTTAATTAAGTGTATTCACCTCTCAAATCTAAAATTAATCAATAGCTGTGGTTTATTACAAGTTAGGTCTTACATAGTTTTACATTATGTACCTGTAGGTAATTTTGCAGCAAGATAATACACAAACAAATATGACATAAGACAACACAATAAACCATGATAAAAGTACTCAAGGCTCCACCAATCAGGACATAAATGAGATGGAGAAATGTCAATAGCAATCACTCAGAATAACTAAATAGGTAACAAATATCACAGCAACTTATTAATCTCAGGAACAGAGCACCAGGAACAGAGAGTTATTATTGTAACATGTTGTTTATGCTACTGTATACTTAATCTCTCAACTATTTTGTTTTACTCCATTACTTTAACAGCTAGTTATGTTTAAGCTTAGGATTTTACATACATACATTATGATGAAATGAAAAAAAATATTGTTTGAGAAATAATACTAACATTCAGACAGGGGCCCTTCTGTCAGCTAATGAGTATCCTGATTTTATTTTTTTTATTTTTTCTGCAGTATTTCAGCTATTCTGATTTACTTTTAATACTTCAAGTACATTGAGATGCTAATATTTTTGCACTTCTACTTAAGTAAAAACATGAATACCACCTTTAATAGTATTGTATTGCTACTTTGGCTCAAGAACAGGTTTGAAGATCAAAGATTTTTATAGTCAATTCACTATATGTGCAGGACATACAGAAAATTGAATACCATTTCTCTTTCACCTAGTATTGAATGGCATCCCATTTAGGAAACTAAAATAGGATTTTAAAAAAAGTAAAAATTGAATAAAAGATGGTTGTGAGATTGAGATGCACATGGACAGTAGTGCAAATGACCAACAGCAGCAGATATGATGGTAAAAACAGTCGGCAGAAGATTTACATGTAATATAACAATAACAGAGAATGTACTAATAATAATAATATAATAATAACAATAATATTCTATTTATAAAGCATATTTAAAAATATCAGCCATTGACCAAAGTGCTGTACAAGAATAAAACAAAAACAATCATAAGACAGAAAAGATAAAATAAGATAAAATACCACAGGGAAAAATAAGTACAAATACACTGACATTACCACAGTAAAACTACAAACTCTGGTAATCAGGAAAAGCCAGACAGTAAAAATATGTGTGGGATTTAAAAACAGAAAGAGTAGGAGCCTGACAGACAAAGCCAAGTTGCTCCATAGTCTAGAAAAACCACAATCTCCTCTGCTCTTCAGTTTTGATTTAGGGACAACCAGAAAAAATTGGTCAGCTGACCTGTGTGACCTGGCTGGCCTATATGGCTGTAGGAGCTGAGAGAGGTAAAGAGGAGCTAATCCTTGTAGAGCTTTGTAGACCTTGAGTAGAATTTTGAAGTCAATTCTAAATTTAACAGGGAGCCAATGTAATGAAGCCAAGGCAGGTGTAAAGTTCCCATAATGTCTTATTTTGGTTATAAGATGGGCAGTAGCATTCTGAACACATTGCAAGCGTGCTAGGAAAGCCTGACTGACACCAACATAAAGGCCATTACAATAGTCCAGTCAGCTGGAAATAAAAGCATGTATGGCCTGTTCAAAATCTCTTTTTGCTACAAAAGGCTTAATCCTAGATCGATGCCACAGCTGACAGAAGATAGCCTTAGCCACTGAGTTTATTTGTCAGGTTTAAAATCTTTGTCCAGCATAACACCCAAGTTGTTAACAGTAGTTTTAACAAATGTTCCAGAAAGCAGAGGTCCACATCTGGGGTTAAGAAACACTGCTGGGCTGAAATAAAATGACTTCTGTCTTGTGCAGAATGTGAAGCCATCCATGCTTTCACTTCATAAACATAGCCCAGTAAATAAATAATAATGTGCTAAAGCATTTTAACCCCCTCTAAGAAGGTTACGTTTTTGGTTTTGTTTGTGTGTGTTGGTTTGCAGGATTACAGTCAAACAGTTGGATGGATCATCAGCATACTTGGTACAGACAATGATTGGGACCAACCCTTTTAGGATTGGCTCAAAAAGGTCAAAGGCCAATGTCACAAAAAAAAATCCCATCTTTAGCATTGGGCAAAATAAAACAAACAATTTTGTATCTCCATCAAAAGTTGTCAATCATTTTTTGTTTGAAATTTGACACACACCAGAACAAAGTTAATTCGGATCTGATCTGGATTCCAGAGCTGACAACCTGTTAAAGTTAACATTGAAAACCCAATTCAGTGCATATTTTCTGCCATAACTTGGACTATAATGAAGATAGAACCTTGAAATGTTCAGGTAAGATGCATGGTATAACTGCCTATCATACCCTAAAAGATGATCCAGATCAAGGACTTTAGGACACATTTTGTGTTGTTCTGGATCGTATTTTTCACATGAGCAAATCTTATGCTTTGTCAGAGGTACATGTACTCTCTGAGTGTTCTTCTTACCTCTTTGTAACAAATGTATATAACATTGAATATAATCTGCATAACAAAATGGCCGTAGTTTGTTTACATAAGGATGGTAGTGGCATGTCCCTACCACTTTTCTGATTACCTAAAATTATCCCCACCACAGTTTTATTAATTGCACATGCGTACAATTTCTATTGGCTCTACAAAGGCTTAACTTGCTTTGTTCCCGCCTACATATGCAGTGATGTGATTGCGAGAGTGCATTTTGGATGAAAACAGAGCAGTGGGGTTACTATAGGTTACATTACGAGTAATTCTTTTCTTATGACTGGACACCAGGAACAAACAAGCAACAAAAGGTCTTATTTGTTGGTAAATGTAAATAGCATGTAGAAAAAGAGTTAGTCCACTTGTTACATCTATCAGCAAATAAACATAGACTAGTAAGCACACAATTGGTCAGTTAACTTATTATCTAGTGCTGTATTGCAGATCAGAGGTTCCCTTCATTTTCATAACAAATTTCATAGCAAATTAGGAGTTCCATTCATTTTCATTTAGCTTTGTTGTTAATACAGACATCAGACAGACACAGGAAAAGACAGAGAGAATGGCCTGGCCAGGCAGGGAAAGAAAAGAGGAGTGAACAGGTACAAATGTCCACTATCACCTGTAATCTTACGTCAAAGAGCACATCCTTCTGATATGAGCATTGTCTAAACCAGTTTCTCCCAGTGCTCGAACAGATGTATCACTTAGTGGTTGTCAGGACAAGTATCAGAGACAGAACCGGGGTGCTTAAATGTTATCTCACTGAGCACATCCTTCTGATGTAAAAAAAAAAAAAAAAAAACTTTCTAATGTGCAAGAACAAAACTAGTCAGCTATAGTTGTCAGAGACAGTGTAATGCATAGTGTTTGCCCATACAGACACCAGAGAAAGAGAGATGTAGACAGATAGACAAAGTGTGACAGGCAGAAGGATGAGAGAGGGGTGACCAGATTAGCATTTCAACTGTGAGCTGTGGTATTGTCCAGAAGTGTATTCCTGCTTCAAGTATTTATAAAATATTAAGAGGAACAATACATCATAATGTGAATGTATATAGAGTATGCTTATAATGTACCATATATACTGTATATTGCATCATAAAACTATAGCATTTTTTGTTGATTTGTTTTGTGGGTAGTGGAACCCCCCAGATTTCCTGCCAAACCTATGTCTCCAACACTTTCCACATCAAATCTACACCCTTGCATAGCGGTGAAAGAAGATGCCAAATTTTCTAAAAATAGACCCCAACGGAAACATGTAAATATAGATTGTATTGGCCCAAGAATAGACCCCTGTGGGACTCCACATAAAAGGGTGTGCTGAGGAAGACAATGAATCACCAAGATTGACAGAAAAACACCTGTCATTGTACTCACCAGAGTGATTGCTGAGGGATGGAAATATAGCAATCACTAGAACAAAGTCTAGTGGGACAACAAACATGGGAAGTCAGATAGACACACTGACAGTTTATGCAGGTTCTCTAAGCCATGCTTTTTCATCATACCATGTACCATTTGTGAGTGACAGTGTTGCTATTATTAGAACATATGTTAAGCTTTTATCTCCCACATCTCCTCCAAAGTATCTGTAAAGCTGAGATGAAAACTGTTTTGTAACTCTAAGAGGGATACCAAGGATTTGTTTCTCATTTTTTGGCACTAAACTGAAATGTTATGTGTTCATATTTTCTAAGGAGTTGCAGTGGGGTTTTGCACCAAAAAATAGAAGAAGTGACGCTGTTGGAATTTGCACATTTGGTCTCATGCAGTATGTATTTTAAGGTGTTGCCATTCAGGGACTTGAAAATCAGGGAGGAGAGAATTGAAATTTATAAAAATACCCTCAGTGCCTGATTTACCGCCACTGTGACTGAGGGAACTGTGGCTCAAATTTAACATCAGGAGAAAGTAGGTGTAAATTTTTCAGCCCTGCTCTCAGCATGGCAGCTTAATTTACACCCATTGGATTGTAGAACACGTGAGGAAAGAGAGAATGTTTGTACTGTAATTGCTCAATAGAGGAAAATGTGTGGGACTTTTACAGGCTTTAGAGTCAGACCCTGCTTCAGTTACTGAACAAAATAAAGGATAATTTGACTGGTAGAAGACTATGTGATTACTTAAACCTTCTTCTAGATTCCCTCTTGGTCCATACATGTATGATGGCACGAGATCCTAAGTGGAGATGTATTTACACAGCTTTGTTGCTAAATACACTGCTAAATTGAAAAAATTGTGATACCACAGTATTTTGCACACATGGTGGTATTTGCAAGTGATCTTGTAAATATGCCTCTAATTACTTTTGTCGCCATAATGGCAGCATGCGCTAGCAATGTCTTCTGGTTGGTTTGCCAGGTCACCACAATGGCCCTGGCTGCAATATCCCAAACAGCTGTTGGATGGACTGTCATTAAATGTAGTACAGACACCGTTGGTCCCCAGAGGATATGTCCTACTGACTTTGATGAGTGCCTGACTTCCTGTAGCACCATGAAGTTGATGTTTCTGGTTTGTAGTGAAGTAGTTCAATAACCATCAGCTGGTTTGCCATGAAGTTTATTACAAAAAGTCATGCTCCCCTCAGGATGAACTGCAGTAACTATTTTGTCATCAGCCCCAGTTGCATGTTGTATTTAATCAGAAAAATTAGGCAGCATGGTGGAGCAATGGTTAACACTGTAGTCTTATAGCAAGAAAGTTCTGGGTTCGAGCCCCAGCAGACCTGGTGCCGTTCTGTGTAGAGTTTGCATGTTCTTCCTGTGCCTGCATGAATTCTCTTCGGGTACTCCAGCTTCCTTCCACAGTCCAAAGACATGCAGCTTAGATTGATTGGCTACTCTAATTTGCCCATTTGAGTGTGTGTGGTTGTCTGTCTCTGAGTGCAAGCCTTGTGGTAGACTGGTGACCTGCCCAGGGTTTACCCCCCCTCTTGCCCAATGTCAGCTGGTATTGGCTCCAGCCCCCTCTGACCCTCTTCAAGATAAGCGGTATTGATAATGGATGGATTGATGTTATCATGGATTTAAATTAAGATGATGAACATTGTAAACATGTTAAGCATAGATAACATTAGCAAAGTCATTATGAGAACACAAGTGTTGAGCTCAGAGTACCACTGTGCCTACAGATACAAGGTTGTGTCTGGGACCTCATAAAGATATACATCTGTGTGCATGTGTTGTGTTGAGAGTCATTTACATTTACATTCTCTGAGTGGACAGTTGTTTTGTGTAGTCACTGTACACTACATGAGGAACTGATGTCCATGCTGGCCACGTTGGTTTGCACTGCAGTCGTGTAGCTGCGCTGGAAGTAATCCACACTCTTCTTGTATAGCAGAGACTAAACTCATCAGTTTCTGTGGAAATTACAGCCAATGTGATCAGCTCTCTCCTGGTTGTCACTGTCCTGCATTGTGTTAGAAGAAGTTTAGCATTTCTTTCCTTTTCCCCTGCAGTGTCAATGGTTGCCCTTTAAATCGTGGCTGCACAGCAGGCGGCACCCTGCTGTAATGCTAGGTCCCATTGACAGAGATCACTGTCACAGCTAGCATTATCATAGACTATTAATCTTGTTACTCATGTTAAGAAAATCTACAACAGTAACAGGAAAATATTGTATGCAGATCAAGCAGCTAAATGGGTGATGACACCTTGTGTTCTTATGATTTACTTAAGTTTAAAAACAAGATCCTTTTGTGTGCATGAAAATGACTGATGAGGAAAGATGCAGTGCACACAGTGCCACATCTAATGTAATTTTTTTCCTTGTGACTTCCTCATGGCCCAGTACCAAAGGTTCTCTGACCTGGTACAAATGTATCGTCTAGAAGTTGGGAAATTACTGATCTATACCACTTTATTTGAGGATAACCCTGAAGTGTTGGGGGCAATCTCTTAATGCACAGGAAACAATGTTTACAGACAGTGTACCATTTCTCCTCATTTCCTGTTACTGTGTAAGTTTGACCAACCTGAGTGGCTGACTGTTTCTTTCCTTCTACAGCACTGTTAACACTGTCTGAATCTAATATCACAGTAATAAGAATCAGATTCATTTTTATTTGCTGAGTATGCTAAACACAAGGAATTTCACAATGGACCTGTGTGTTTGCCTAAGTCAACATGAAAAACGTGTGCATTTAAATAAGAAAAAAAAGAAAAGACAAAAACAACAATAAATATCCACCAATCAGGCATAACACCACTGGCAGGTGAAGTGAATAACACTATCTGTTACAGTGGCACCTGTCAGTGTGTGGGGTATATTAGGCAGCAAGTGAACATTCAGTCCTCAAAGTTGATGTGCAGGAAAATTGGCAAGTGTAAGGATCTGAGTGACTTTGACTGTGATGGTGAGATGACTGGGTCAGAGCATCTCCCACACTGCAGGTCTTGGTGGGCGTTGGTCTGCAGTGGTTAGTACCTACCAACAGTTTCTAAGGAAGGACACATGGTGAACTGGTGACAGGGTCATGCACGCCCACAGCTCACTGATGATGAGGTTGACCTACTGTAGATTAAACTTTTAACTTCTATTTGTACTTTTCAAAAGACTAAAATTTGTTAGAATTTTTTGTTAAAATGGTTGAAAATGAGAAATACTGTACATTGGTCTCTATGAAGAGAAAGAGTCAGGGGCTGTAGTGGTGACATCACACCTAGAGTGGTGTGGCTGTTGAATTGGTCTAAAAAATTCTCTCTAACTTGTTATCATGACCACAGTTTTCACTCCTTTTACATACGTTTTTCACTTATTGTAGACACATCTGTGTTTTTCTTGACAGAACTGTGGAAGCAAAGGGATTCACGGTGACACGAGTGCCAACCAACTGCCACATTGACTCCTATGTAAACAGTTTTAGGCAGGTGGTCATAAAGTTATGGCTGATCAGTGTATATACACATTTATACAATTTAAAAGATGAGCTTTCAGATACTTTTAATTAGTTAACCAAATGTACAGTCTTATTAATACTGACAGAAGTAATGGTTAAAATAAATGAAACTAAACTAAAAAAAGAACAAAAATAATTCTACAGTTGTTATAATAAGAATCATCCATTAAGGCTCCTGCTATTCAGAATCAGAATCAGCTTTATTGGCCGGGTGTGTCAGACACACAAGGAATATGGCTCTGGTACATCGGCTCTCAATGTGTATGTACATATCTCCATGCAAGGGGCAAGTAAGCAGAAAACCAGTATAATGCTGTGTACTATAACAAAATAAGCAACATTAACAAGCAACAAACAGTGCACACAAATCAAAATAAGCAGTATAAACAGGCAGTAAACAATGCAGACAGACAAAGGAATACTCGTTGTAAAACAAGATAAATAGGAATAAAAACAGAGTACTTAAAACTACAGACCTGTATGGATCTGTATAATCTGTACAAGGTATATTTACAGATATTGCACTGAGGGTTATTGCCCAGTCATACTAACGTGGGTCAAGTGTTCATCGGAGTGACAGCCTGGGGGAAGAAACTGTCCCTGTGCCTGGTTGTCTTGGCGTACAGTGTGATCTGTGACACTGTCCAGAGGGGAAGAGTTCAAACAGATTGTATCTGGGGTGTGAGGGGTCTGCAGTGATCCTCTTTGCCCTCCTTTTGACCCCTGAGGTGTACAGGTCCTCCATGGAGGGCAGGCTTGCACCAGTGACCTTTTCTGCAGTCCTGACTGCTCGCTGAAGTCTGTACTTGTCCTGTTTGGTTGCTGAGCCAAACCAGACAATGATGGTGGTGCAGAGAGCTGGCGCAGGAAGTACATCTTCTGCTGTGCCTTTTTGATGATGGTCCTGATGTTGGACGTCCACTTCAGGTCCTGGGAAATAGTAGAGATCAGGAACTTGTAGGGGGGCTCTTCCTGAAGTCCACTGTCATCTCCACTGTTTTGAGCGTGTTGAGCTCCAGGTTGTTGCAGCTACATCACAGGACCAGCTGCTCAACCTCCCATCTGTAGGCTGACTCGTCACAGTCTCGGATGAGACCAATGACCGTTGTGTCATCAGCAAACTTTAGGAGCTTGACAGAGGGGTCCTTTGAGATGCAGTCGTTGGTGTAGAGTGAAAACAGCAGAGGGGAGAGCACACATCCCTAGGGGGCGCCTGTGCTTATTATCCGGGTGCTGGATGTGGTTTTCCCTAGCCTCACAAGAGGAGCAGTAAAGACATCTGCTCTTGCTTGCAACCCGGAAATAAGACTCGGTGTAATCTTCATTTATATAAATATTAGATCCATTAAGCTTCTTTGCTTGTTGCAATATTTCTGCCTTATCTTTCTCTTTCACGCTCCTCTTGTCTGTTCTATATTTCAAGTCTTTGAGCATACTTTACAACTACTAAAATGCCTCAAAGAGGGAAAAGAGCTAATAAATCAGAAGCGACGGAGGATATGGAGGCAGAAGAAATGTGTCACAGAGCGGCGCAAGTAAAGGACATCGTGGATCATGAGAAACAGATGTTCATTGCGATGCTGAACCAACCGCAGGAAACC
>NW_018127991.1:1935497-1937888 GCF_001952655.1 Monopterus albus
ATTGTTAGAATTGGATTTCAGGAGTTGCAGTTGTTTTATTTACTATCAGTATTATTTTGCATTTATAATGATAAAGTTTATTATGACTGTTTATGTTTTATTAGCAATCCCATGTATTAGTATTAACCTTACTATTATACTCGCATAAAAGTTATAATTTTCAGCTGAAGTTCAACTTGTAGTGTCACTTATTTTCTTAGATGGTTGTGCAAGAGCAGATTGCATTAGATAAGTGTCATGTCAGCTATAAAATAAGACCCTGTTAACGTATGCTATTTTACAGATGTGGAAGTATAGCAGCTTGAACTTTTCACCCATGTCTGAACCAAGTGCAAGGGGTTTTTTCTGTCACAGAATTGAGGAAGTAAGGGGCACACAGCTACTGCATGTCCATCTTTGGAAAAACGCCTGAACACAGAAGATAACAACACACACACACATTGCCTATATGAACATATTAGATTGTTGACGTATATTGTACCACCCATGTACAGGGCAGTCCCAGCCCGAGAAGATAAATGTAAACGTTTGGAGATGATCGAGGCTCTTGGAGACTTGCCATCTCTCAGGGCCCAGCGCTGTAATAACTCTGCATCTAACCAGAAGAAAATAAATCTACTTAAAGCTGATTTCTGCATCCTGAGTGTTACTTCTTGGGGCCTTCAGATTAAAGAACCGGGTTAGAATTAAAAAACACAGCAGTCAGGGAACATTGTAGATAATACGGAAACCAAGGAGCCTGGTACACAATCTCTAGGACTGACATAGAATAGAAAGGAAGGGTACAGGGCTTGCTAACAAGAAAGGGAGGAAAATAACCAAAAAACTGGTATAGAACAAATAATGAGGGGAAAAAACTAACCGGTGTGGTGAGTAGGCATGGAGCACAGGAGATAGATGACAGCAGGGGAGGTGAATAGACAAAATGAAAAAAGGATCCAGGGATGGGAAACAAACGACAAGAAGAACACAGGAATGATTTGTTTGTGGATTTTTAGTCTGGTTTTAAAGACCATCATAGTACAGAAACTGCATTGGTGAAAGTCACCAACGTCTTCTCTTAGCCTCAGACAAAGGACTTGTCTTCATACTTGTCCTCTTAGATCTCAGTGCTGCTTTTGACACCATTGATCACAGCATCTTATTACAGAGACTTGAACATGTTATTGGGATTAAAGGAACTGCACTAAGTTGGTTCAAATCTTATTTATCAGAAAGATTCCAATTTGTTCATGTTAATGATGAATATTCCACACAAACTGAAGTTAGTCATGGCGTTCCACAGGGCTCTGTGTTAGGTCCAGTTCTCTTCCCTTTATACATGCTCCCTTTAGGCAATATTATCAGGAAGCACATCATAAATTTCCATTGCTATGCAGATGATACTCAGTTATATTTATGAACCCAGATGAATCAGATCAGCTGGCCAAACTTCAAGCATGTCTTAAAGACATAAAGGCCTAGATGACCTGTAATTACTTACTTCTAAACATTGATAAAACTGAAGTTATTGTACTTGGGCCTGAAAACCTTAGAAATCTGCTATCTAAACATATAGTTATTCTAAATGACAAAGCTCTCACCTCCAGTACTACTGTGAGGAACCTTGGAGTCCTTTTTGACCAGGATATGTCCTTTAAATCACACATAAACCAAGTCTCTAGAACTGCCAATATTTCACCAATATTCTTTTCACACAATATTGTGAAAATCAGGAGCATCCTGTCTCAAAGTGATGCTGAAAAACTGGTCCATGCATTTCTTACTTCCAGGCTGGACTACTGTAACTCTTTACTATCAGGATGTCCCAATAGTTCCCTAAAAAGCCTCTAGTTATTCCAAAATGCTGTAGCCAGAGTATTGACAGGAACTAGCAAGAGAGATCATATCTCTCCCATATTAGATTCTCTCCACTGGCTCCCTGTAAAATCCAGAATAGTGTTTAAAATCCTTTTCCTAACATACAAAGCCCCTAATGACAAGGCTTCATTGTATCTTAAAGACCTCATAGAACCTTATAACCTTAACAGAGCACTTAGCTCTCAGAGTGCAGGTTTACTTGTGGTTCCTAGAGTCCACCGAAGCAGAATGGGAGGCAGAGCCTTTAGCTATCAAGCTCCTCTCCTATGGAACCAACTCCCAGTCTCAGTTCGGGAAGCGGACACCCTCTCTACCTTTAAGATTAGACTTAAGACGTTCCTTTTTGATAAAGCTTATAGTTAGGGCTGGATCAAGTGACCCTGAGCCTTCCCTTGGTTATGCTGCTATAGGCCTAGGCTGCTGGGGGGCCCCATGATGCTCTGAATTTCTTTCCCCTCCCCTCCTGCTCTGCTCTGCTCTCCTCTCCTCTCTCTCCCTATGCTTCTATATGCCACCATTACACATTACTAA
>NW_018127991.1:1937954-1942122 GCF_001952655.1 Monopterus albus
AGCAGTCACCGGCCACATCGACCTGATCAGTGTTTGATTGTTGTGTCTTGTTGCTTTTCTTCTTTTGTCTCCCCTCTATCCACTCACCCCAACCGGTCGAGGCAGAAGGCCGCCCACCAAGAGCCGGGGTCTGTCGGAGGTTTCTTCCGTTAAAGGGACTTTTTCCTCCCCACTGTCGCCAAGTACTTGCTCAAGGGGGATTTGTTGGGTTTTCCCTATGTAATAATGTTGATAACAGTAAGGTCTAGACCTTACATGACCCAGGTTGTTCCCCCTTCTAGAGACACACAGGCTACTGGAAAAAGGAGTTCCTGGCCACACAAAGCCTAATACATTTATAAGCTTTGGGCTAACCCCTTACACAGAAAAATTACAGAACCCCAGATGAAGTCAGTCCGGAGACTCCATCCCTTATCTAGAGCTCCACATGCTTGGAGCCACTTTGTCACTACCTGGTCATAACAAAATGAAGAATCTCAATGTGTGTGTATGTTGTCACGTGGTGCGTAGCTAAGGCATTCATTCATTTATTCAGACATAATATTCTAACATCAGATTTAATACAAGAAAACAATTGGTGCCATATGGTTCACTTTTCAGAATCAACATTCTGTCTGCTAACCTTGAAACAAAACAGACCAGAGCAGACTTTGAATCTTACTAAATTGCATTACAAACACATTAAGGTTTAACAATTACTGATATCTAACACCTCCACCCATGTGCCTTCTTTTTGTAGTGTTTAAGCCCTTCAAAGTGAAACTACTGGACAGCTCCTTTACACGATCTGCTCTGAACACCTGGAAGCCTGGTATTTGAATTAATCCTGTTGACGAGAAGAATTTCATCCATCTTGTTGACCAGGGAGCGGAGATTTGCCAGGTGAATAGACGGGAGTGAGGTCCGTGTTCCCCTCTGTTGTAACCGCACCAAGGCGCCCACCCGCTTTCCACAGCAGCGTTATTTCCAGGTCCCATACATCGCCGCTGCACCTCAGATCAGAATGTCCATACAGCATTCTTCGTTCACAAAAATCGGAGGAAGGTAGTTCGGTGTGAGTTGTCCGATATTTAACAGTTCTTCTCTGGTAAAAGTAATCTGGGATGAGTTGCAAAAGACCAAGAAAACAAAGAAAAACAACAAACTCAAGAGAGTGCGAGTGACCACGGCCGCCATCACTGTCGGCGCTGGAAGTGGCGATATTGTGTCTACACTATACGTTTCTGACCTTATGAGCTAACTACATTATAACTACATACTACCTCCATGATTCTCATAAAAGACAATAAATAAGGCTTTAAACAAGGGTGCACACACACACACACATACACATTTCAGTAATTCAATGGAGGAAGGATAGAGAGGGTGAGCAGGGCTGTACATATTAGCCCTGCATCCCCACAGCAGGTACAGCCCAGATTCAGACACACACTTGTTTATAGCTGCCATTCTATGTGTTTCTGGTACGTGCTGGTCAATGAAGACAAGGGAAACGGTGAAATATTAATAGAGGCTATGGTGTTCAAATTTGCTGGCAGCGACCGATTGTCTCCTTGTGTGTGTGTGTGCACTAGTGGTGTGTGACTGGTATATTTATACATCTTACAACACTCACATACAGTGGCTTGTTTTTTTTTTTCATTCAGCAAGGTGCAGCTGTGTTTCCGAGAAGTATATGGCGCCAAGATAGATTTGGTTCAATATGATGGAGTAAACTGATCGGCTTTGAAAAGAAGATGTGTGTGTATGTGTGTGTGTGTATGTATAATCCTCAGACATTCCCAGTCTGCCCTGGAGACGTGTTTAAAGATGTCTATGATTATTCATCCACTACAAATGAACCTCCATTTATAGATTTTAATGAAATCCTAATTCCCAGCTTAATACACTCCCCTACTTTTATGGAGACATAAGTAATAGGCAAGGGGACATGAAATTATTTTATTCTCATATTTATTACACCCATTAGACTTCTTTGCAATAAAGTTCAAAATTAGATCTAGTCTGAAAATTGTCTAACAAATGATATCATTTAAATCACCTAATTAGATGGGACAATCTTTCCTGTTTGACGGAGGAGGTTTAACTCCCATAATAAGACGAAAATATAATACGTGATCTCTGCTGGGAATGTCTCTGCTGATTTAGATGCAGATACAGATGGAAGAAGTGATGCTTTTAACAGAAGTCAATTATAGATACTCTATATGCAATTGTCTCCATTATGTGTCTTCCTGAGGATTTTACCCTTAATTTGTTTTCATATATCACTGGCGACCACACAATGCAATATGACATTGAAAAGGATTAAAACCTTAGACTAGAAAACTGCAGTCCCTCAAGTAGGAAATGCTATCTTGTATGAGCCAAAATGTTTAATTAAAAATTAACTTTTTTGAATGTTTAACATTTTTTTAAAGGGACCCCGATTTAAGACTTTGCTAAATGAGTCGATTACTTAAACAAAATGTCTCAGTTGTATCGTTTTCCCATTAACAAAGACAGGCTTCATCTGAGTTCATCATCTAGATGTGATCAACTCCAAAAAGAATGAGCCTTCCTAAATGAATTTTCACTTATCTGTTATGAGGATATAATTATGTCATATCTTGTCTGACAAAATAGTTAACTGACTTACCAGTACTAAATTTTTAATGGAACCCACAAACACTATCACTCATCTCTT
This sequence comes from Monopterus albus, assembly GCF_001952655.1. Classification (NCBI taxonomy): domain Eukaryota; kingdom Metazoa; phylum Chordata; class Actinopteri; order Synbranchiformes; family Synbranchidae; genus Monopterus; species Monopterus albus. Next base: position 1,940,641 of record NW_018127991.1, read on the forward strand.
TAGAATTGTCTTCACCTTTTCTTTGATTTATCTTAGAAGGATCACCAGTGTTCAAATTACAGAGGAGCTCAAATCCTCTGACAACAGCAAAAACGTAGGTTTGTGAGAGCAAAAACGTAGGTTTGTGAGAGTCGCAAAAAAGAAATTAATCAACCATTAGGTTGGCAAAAACAGCAATTCTACTCCTGTGACAATTACAGTGGGTACGGAAAGTATTCAGACCCCCTTAAATTTTTCAATCTTTGTTATATTGCAGCCATATGCTAAAATCATTTAAGTTCATTTTTTTCCTCATTAATGTACACACAGCACCCCATATTGACAGAAAAGAACACAGAATTTTTGACATTTTTGCAGATTTATTAAAAAAGAAAAACTGAAATATCACATGGTCATAAGTATTCAGACCCTTTGCTCAGTATTTAGTAGAAGCACCCGTTTGAGCTAATACAGTCACGAGTCTTTTTGGGAATGATGCAACGTTTTTCACACCTGCATTTGGGGATTCTGTGCCATTCCTCCTTGCAGATCCTCTCCAGTTCTGTCAGGTTGGATGGTAAACGTTGGTGGACAGCCATTTTCAGGTCTCTCCAGAGATGCTCAATTGGGTTTAAGTCAGGGCTCTGGCTGGGCCATTCAAGAACAGTCACGGAGTTGTTGTGAAACCACTCCTTCGTTATTTTAGCTGTGTGCTTAGGGTCATTGTCTTGTTGGAAGGTGAACCTTCAGCCCAGTCTGAGGTCCTGAGCTACAGTACTAAGACCACAGGCCAGTCATTTTCAACAATGAACATTGTGTGCACTGTCTCACACACACAAACTCTCAGTTCAACCAAGTCCACAAACAAAAATATAATTTACAATAGCATTTTTCTTTTACTATGCATGTTGCTTAGTGGGACTTCTGGCATTCCTTGCCTTGAACAATCCTCTTCAAATCTGGCTTGTATTCCGTTGTTGCCACTCGAAGCAATTCCTTCACATGGGTGTCAGTCAGAACACACTGATGCTTTGATTTCACGTGTTTCAGGGTAGAAAACACAGACTCGCAGACGTATGTTGACCCAAACATTGACAGTATCTTAAGCGAAGCCCATTTGATATTGGGATATTTTTCCATTGGCACACTTTTCCAGAACTCAATGGTCCCTTCCCTTAAAGCAGGTTTCAGTTGGTCCGCCTCACAAAGATCGGTCATCTCCAACTCAGCCGCAGCCTCATCTGTGACTAGCGGGGCTTTCAAACAGTCCGATTCCGCATTAAATGGGTCAATGAGGAACGTAACCTGTGGCCTTTTCAGTTGTAGATCACGGAACCGGGTCACAAAGCTTTCATGCAGGTTTTCAACCAGTGTTGCATATCTGGCTCTTTGCTTATTCAGGGCGGCGCTGGTGACTTGCCCGCTGGCTTTTAGCAGAGTGGGAAAATGCGTTAAATCTCCCTTTTGAATATGCTCCTTGAACAGCTTCAGTTTGTTGACAAA
>NW_018127991.1:1944064-1945038 GCF_001952655.1 Monopterus albus
TGACAGTTGAACATCTGATACCATGCGTTTTAGTTTGTCGTTTTCAGGAGACAAGATTTCAACAACGTCACTGAGGCATTTTTTTAACTAACTCCCCTTCATTGTATGGCTTTTTAGCCCGTGCAATGTTCCAAGCCAGTTGATACTGTAATGGTTCTGATGTTCTACATTCTGTTATATGGTTCTACATGTTATTGCCTGAAAGAATGTGAGAGGGGGCGCTGTGAGGGGTGTGGGAGGAGAGAGCGAGGAAGAGCAGGCAGAGTGTTGAATGTTGGGAGTTTTCCAAAGAGAGCTTGTTAGCATGTGCTGTGGCTAAAACAACAGCATCGAAGCTTGAAAGTGATTGCAAATAAAAGGACATTGATACCGCAAGAACGTCTGGCTGCTTGTGCGATAACGGGGAGTATTACAATACGATGCAAGCGTTATGGTCTCTGAGCGCTTCGTAAATTTTTGGAAAACCTGTATCTGCTTTTCTGCCTGACTTTTTAAAGTGACCAACTTGTGCTTGCGAAGTTCAGTCCCTTTTGGAAATTCCTGGTCGATGTTAGCATGGAGTGAGCTGAAGTGGCGCTGAAGATTTGAAGCTTTGAAATGCGCTAATGACGCCTGACATATAAGGCAGAATGGCTTGCCATTACGTTCAACAAAAAAATATAAATTGTCCCACTCTGTTAAAAACGTCCTGTGTTCATCTTCATATTTTCGTTTTACTGTGCATTTTTTCCCTGCCATTTTGAGAGCGAACTTGACACAAATTGTTTACTTAAATGATCTTGCCCCTGGGAAACTTTCCGGTATTTTCATCTCACGCACATGCGCATTTGACGAAAATACCGTATTGAATTCAAGCGAAGCGAACACGCACATTAAAAAAAACACAAACACAAACTTAGATATGAACTTAAGAGCCGCATGAAACCAGGCAAAGAGCCGCATGCGGCTCGGGAGCCGCGGGTTGGCCACCCCGG
>NW_018127991.1:1945344-1983430 GCF_001952655.1 Monopterus albus
ACTGGTGGGGGGCTGCAGTGATGGTTGACTTTCTACAACTTTCTCTCATCTCCTGACTGTATCTCTGGAGCTCAGCCACAGTCATCTTTGGGTTCTTCTGTACCTCTCTCACCAAGGCTCTTCTCCCCCGATAGCTCAGTTTGGTCGGACGGCCAGCTCTAGGAAGGGTTCTGGTCGTCCCAAACGTCTTCCATTTAAGGATTATGGAGGCCCCTGTGCTCTTAGGAACCTTAAGTGCAGCAGAAATTTTTTTGTAACCTTGGCCATATCTGTGCCTTGCCACAATTCTGTCTCTGAGCTCTTCAGGCAGTTCCTTTGACTTCATGATTCTCATTTGCTCTGACATGCACTGTGAGCTGTAGGGTCTTGTATAGACAGGTGTGTGGCTTTCCTAATCACGTCCAATCAGTATAATCAAACACAGCTGGACTCAAATGAAGGTGTAGAACCATCTCAGGGATGATCAGAAGAAATGGACAGCACCTAAGTTAAATATATGAGTGTCACAGCAAAGGGTCTGAATACTTATGACCATGTGATATTTCAGTTTTTCTTTTTTTAAAAATGTCAAAAATTCTACGTTTTTCTGTCAATATGGGGTGCTGTGTGTACATTAATGAGGAAAAAAAATGAATTTAAATGATTTTAGCATATTGCTGCAATACAGTATAACAGAGAGTGAAATATTTACAGGGGTCTGAATACTTTCCGTACCCACTGTATATAAGAAATAAATTTGGTTTAAATTACATTTTTATGTTTCATTTTCAAACCCAGAGGCCTGATTATTATACAAAAAAGCATGTTTCCAGCAAAGAAATAATTAAAATATTTTTCTCTGTGTTTTTGCACCAAACATATGATAACTCTAGCAGTGGGGTGTTGCTACCCCTCTACTGTAACACCATTTGTGTTTTTGATAGGAAATCACAATATATAAAAAGGAATTTTGAAGTGCTGGTTCTTGCAAATATCAAGTTATTACACTGATATGACATTAAAATTACCCCATGTTTTTGTATATGTATACATATTTTTTTTAATTTATTAACTATACAGTATGTTATTATTACCTCCACCAGAACCTTTGCATTATTATCACATCCTTACTAAAACAAATATTTCCTTGACTTTAACTTATTATTGTGAGTAGATTGTGCCACCAGCAGCAAACCCAAATGAAAATTGATTTACCTAATAGCTTCCAATGCATCCAAATGAACTGAAATCACTGTCAGAGATCTGTGTGTTCTCCATCAGCGTGACAACAGTTTCAGCACTTCACTGGAATGGGTTTGGATGAAAAGACTTTTGAATGCAGACGCTGTGCACAGTCACCTAAAACTTGACAAAAATCTTGTGCATTTTTATGTATGTGGAAACACGGTTGACCACATACCAACATTTTACTTGCACAGCAGGGTTTCAATATAAAACCATGATGGCTCGTGTATGATTTTAGGAAAAGGAGGTGCAGTCCCCAGCATTGCCACTAGAATGCTCTCTCACATTCTAGTATTTTAGCATATCAAAAACTCTTATTTACCTTACTTACTTTACTTACTCTTACTTTATATGAATATTTGAGCATGTACTTTAATAATATTAATTGCAACATTGTCATTGTGACATTGCAATGCAATATTCATTAACAACTGTATAACAGTCGTGTGATTCATTCACCTTGATCATAAGGGTAACATTTAGGATACAGGTAGCCTGTAAAATAAGTATTGGCCTTGACAAAACAAAATAAAATAATAAAGGTAGGCTTCACAACTAAGTGTTTAATTAGTTTGTACATCACTATTTTGAATTACGATCACTCAGACCTTCTGTCATACATTACTGTGTGCTTTGAATCAGTAGACCTTCTTTTCCAAACAACTTCAGTCATTCTAATTGTCTTTTTCCCTTTTTGTCAACTTTTTTTTCTCCTAGAGTCTTTTACACCTATGTTGCACCTTTTTCAACCCTTGTTACATTCAATCTTATCTCCCGTTCTGCTCAATGTGCAGTGACACTTTGCATTTCTTACATGCATAAATACTGTGTTTGTCACAATGACATCTCTAATAATGGTGCATCATGTTGACTGGCTGGTGAGAAGTTTTGCCTGATCTTCAGCAGTAGCAGCCGGTAGAGATCTCTATCCATGGCTCAGTGTCTTGAGCAGTCCAGTCAACCCCCCCCAAAAAAATCTGGTGGTTTTGTGTGACTGATTGAGCTCAAGGAAGATGGGCCCATCCTTAAAGATATGAAGAGATATATCTTGAAACCTGTTCGTTATGATACCACGGGATGTAGCAAATACCTTGTAACCAAAACAGACTGGTTTGCCTGTTAGGAATTCTTGACATTCATGTCAGCCAAATGTTGGAATCATGCACTCATCTAATGACAGCCATTCCTCTGGTGGTTTTGTGTGACTGATTGAGCTCAAGGAAGATGGGCCTATCCTTAAAGAATGGGTCTTCAGTGATATTTGTGGTGTCAACCACATGAACTGAGGCCCATATTTTAAAGTGATTTCTCTGCAATAGCATCTGAAATGCTTTCAGTGTGAACATCACTGTCAAGTAGACAGTATATATGTTTTCTTGGAGCAGAGCAGTACCCAGATGTGAACAAGAGCTCATAGAATGAGCTCCACTGTGCTCAGCATCGCCATCACTGATAACATTGTTCTTGTCATGATCTGTTTACAAAGGTTCAGCATATGCACTCAACAACCTGAGTGGCAAATGGCCTGTCTCCCCCTCATACTCTATATCTGGCCCATCACTATCACAACCACTGTGAAATAGCACCTTTCTCATTTTGAGGAATAACTGCAACGTTGCATGCCTTGTCTGCGGTGTCACGTGGACCTGACATAACCAGAACTTCATTCAAAGTAAAACTAAGTGAAAGAACAGAGTTGAAAGTTAGGTAGCTGCATGTATGTGTATATGTAAGTCTACATCTATGGACGTAGATGTGTCATGCTATCTTGCTAGTCACTACTGTTGCTGTCAACATGTTTACTCATTTTATAATCACATTGAACGAGTAATTGCAAATGCATACATCATTTTTAAGATGATGTGTACCAAAAGTCTTGGTCCTTTAACTAACATAACTGTACTTTAAAAACCTTCTCTTCTCATGGTGTGTGACTCAGTGAGTTTTTTATAATGTTCATGCATAGCAACCATGCCACAGGTAAGGAGGACCTTGTGTAAAGATCAGTCTAGCGTTATTCTATATTAAAAATGATCCAATATCTCATTCTGCCTTAATGGCGCAGGCTTGTGTCTGGGTCGGACTTAAAAGAAAGCAGTTAAAAAGAGGTATGCAGTGAAATTGCTGGAAACCTTAATGACCTTTCCAACCTGCATAAGGACAGGGTCCTGAAAAAGGCACCAAACATTTGGGCAGACTTCAGTCATCCCCTGTCCAAGACTTTATGTTGCTTCCATCCAGTTGTAGATTCAGCTGGCCAAAATGCTGTACAAAGAGACAGCAGCAGGCAACAGCTTTTAAAACAATATTATGTGATTTGTTGTTGGATTGATTATCCTCAACACAGTGAAACAATCAATCAATCTATTTATCAGGCCTTTAATACAAAAGGCCTTAATTTCTAATTTCCCCTGTTCTCTGGTTAACACAAACTCAACATAGTTTGCCTACTCCCTTGATAAATTCAGTATTCTGTACTTTTACACAGCACTAAGTCCATCATTACAACAAGGCGTTCCACTTGACTCCATACAAGGTTAGGATATCATGAATGAACACTTGCAGTCTTGCAGCCTCCTCTTTATAGATATAAAAAATGTGAAAATAAAACAGGACTTCCTTTTGTGTCCTTTCTACCTGCCTGTGGCTCACAGCTTCATGTCTTTGCTACCTACCCTGAAAATGTGAAATAAAATAAAATTTAAAACATCACAACTATAGAGCTACATTTTTTAAACAGAATTTAAAAAAAAAGAATTTTCTAAAACACCTGCACACTGTACTAAGAAAACATTGTGCATTTGTTCGGGACTATTTTCAGCAGCAGATTAAATCACATCTGCTGATCTAGTGAGCGGCAGCATTATGTGGGACTGAGTCAAAATAAAATGAAGTGTGTGTGTGTGTCACTGATGTGTTTTAAGTAGTTTTTGGACAGCAGTGTTGCTCTGTGGCACAGAGGAATAAAATGTATCAGGCTTTGATACACACATTCTAGTAGGATACTTACAGTTTTGAATTAAAAAAAGAGGCTTAAAATAATTGAAATATTGCCTTTTGCCAGCCGTAGCCTTCAACTGTCCATCTAAAGAATAATGGGCACACTACTTTTTGCACTGGGACAATATGCAGGTATGATAAATCCAAGGAAGAGCCTGAGTTTTTCTTCATGCACATCACATGGCTGCATCTGTATGTAGCTATATTTTTCTAAATTACAGGAATACACTGAGATGCAAAGCATGAGAGTTGGCTGGAAATTGTATTATGAGCAACACATTCCAATGTAATAATATGTAAGTGTGTAATTAAAACACATTTGCGTTTCTTCAGCTGATAGTCTCATGATTTGCAAATGAAACAATGAAAAAGGAGAACAAAGATGGCTTGGCAAAGGTTCTGTGAGTCATTTTCACATGAATTAATCATCAGTGTATTCCTTCAGAGATGAGCAGAATTATGAGAGGAGCATTATTACTGTAAACAAATGAAACAATCAGTTCAGCCTCTTCTAATGTGGAGGCTGAGAGAAGATAGAGAGAGGGAATTAGGAATGCTCTTAAAGGGACGACAAAAACACTAGAGAGCTGAGTGGGAAAGAGAGCAACAGGTCCAGATGTAGAGATTAGAGCTAATATTAAAACGGATGTCAGATAAATGAGACTAGTCGCAATAATCTTTTATTGTTTATGGTGATTAAACAAGGACTAAAGTTAAAAATACAAACTGAACAACATGATATAAAGCTGATATCTAGGCACAAAGATATTTTACAGGTCAAATTAAAAACTGATCAACAGAATATTGTAAGTTTATGTATATAAAAATAACCTCTTTTATACTTAGTGATCTCATAATAAATATGAGTCAGTACCTTCCATGAACCACATTTTAATGTCCAAATGAAACATACAATCATATGTAGCTGCTGATGAATTAGCCATATCCAGGTGTACAAGATAGTCTAAGAGCAGAGGAGAAACAGTGCATGATCAGGTAAAGATGTGGGAATATTAGATAAAGGCCTTTTAAAACGGCTGATTCTGTACCAGAACTTATGTCGAAATTCTGTTGCCTTCCTTCTCTCATGCTTTGAATACACACCAACACATACGGTACCTGCCCACCAGATGTAGCAGATCAACGTATGAGACCGTTCCCTGTTGTATTACTGAATTCAAATGGAATCTGAGTAAAAGACTGACTAACAGGACATCTTGTCTCTAAAAAGCTATATAAAGTGGAAAAAGCAAAGGGCCCCTGGGTATTGCTTTTAGGGCAGAAACCAAGCTTGGTTTCCAACTGAGCAAAATGAGCAACTGCCTTGAGCCCCAGACTCCAGGGGCCCTAAAATGCCATCGAATCTCTATTAAAAGCTGTTACTCAAAAATGAAAATAAATAAATATATAATTCTTTAAAAAAGGGCAGAGTTTCAAATAATGCTATGGCTAGCATGTTCAAATAAAGGCCAGCCTCTATAAAGGCCATCACACAGGGGGTCCTACTCTGCCATTTCTCGAGCACTGTTAACATCAGTGAAACTCAACACTTCCTGCAGATGTTTCAGAATCTTACCAGGAAAAAATGACTCTGAGCTGCTGGAAGGCTTTTAATGTGAAATGTTTTTATTGAGAAAAAAAAAAGAGAGAGATAAAGAGAGACAGAGTGCAGGAAGTGACAGAAAACAGACAGTGAGTGAAAACAAAAATCCTGTTTTCAAAATGAAACTCAGAGCAGCGGCGTGGTGAGTATGATCACCACACAGCTCATAACAGGGAGGCTTCTTACTAAAATATGATCAAATATATTCACAACACAGGGGAAATAAGATGCCTGCTTTAAATTAAAGCCTGTGTCCTGCTGCAGTTGAGTTGCAAATTTGTACAAAAATTTATAACACAATGCTACAACAGATGGGCTTTACTTCAGTATTGTTTATTACCGATGATGGTAACCATAAGGGGTTCCATCAAAACAACACAGCATTATGCATCATAAAAAAATGTCGGATCTAAGTTGAGCAATCATGTTATGGATTCCACCATAATGTGAACACTGTGTTTCTGCTGTTTACCTTGAGATCATCACAGCCAGATATAAAACACTTCTCGCCGCTGTGATAACTTTCCAGGGTTGTACAATCCTGTCTGAGTATAACAAACCACTATGCTGTGTTTTTACATTTAATAAGCTTCAAACACATAAATCTGTAACACCACTGGGGCATCCCAGATCATATTTCATAGTCTCACCGGTACATACATGAAACAACACAGCTCCTCGCATTCTTTTAACATAGGGCAAATGTCTTTGTGAATCCAGCCTTTGTCACTCAGCACGCACTCCCAGGTGCTCCACCTGATTTTTAAGTTGTAGAAATACTGCTGATACAAAACAACACCTAGCTATCAAGCTACAGTAACCTAAGCTTCTATGGGTATAGGCGTAGCCCTGTAAGAGCTGTCGCTATTGGGTTTATCCCTCCTCATGCATGCGTAGTCCTGAAAATCTACAAAATACCTACAAAATCAGGTATTGCTGGATTCTGTGCAGTAGGGACCATTAGGGACCAGAGGCAGAGCCGTGGTATCAGACCGCCAATCAAAGCAATCAGATAATCAAAAATACACCCCTTTTTATATGATCAAATAACTTATTTAAAACAAACTTATCAGGGAAATGACCACATTTACACAGAACAATGAGTGACAGAAATCACCTCTGGGAATAACTGCATTTAATTTGTACTTAGAGGTTCTAGTCTGACTCCTGTTTCTTCTGCTAACATGGAGGGGGTAGAGGTTATGACCTATACTGTAACCAGCCACCGGGGTGATCAACCAGCAGTGGCTTAATTTCTGAGAGATGTCACATTGTCAGTCTACGGTGGGCATGTACAAACTGAGTTTAACTGACATCTTACCTCTTTTTTTTTCTTTTGTTTTTACATTTGTTAGGGCTGAACAACGTACCCTCTTCAAATTCTTACTGCTCCATAGATTCTTGTGACATCATATTATTTCAAGCATTGTTCTACTCAACTGTAACCTCACCAGAGGTATGATCAGACAGAGGTATGATTTGGAAACACTGGCGTGAGTGTGCTGTTGTGGACAATTGCCACCACAGTGCAGGGCATTTAAGATGTGCAACACCCTAAAGACAGGATCCCCTCTGAGAATGAGGCTGGAGTGGTATATGACATCATCATGACATTACCTGGGACAACTTTGGGGAAGAGCAAGGAGCTGGAGTAAGAGAGGTGCCAGACCAAATCCTTTACTGGCACCCACTGGGAAGAGGTCAAAGATCATCGGCCAGGTGTCTTTGCATAGCCCTAGAAACATAACATCCACATTTGACACCAGAGATCAACCCCCACATGCATTTTAAGACAAATAACAGAAGGAGCCATGTTAACATAGGCTGATTTAATGAGGTCACGGTTAGTTCTCTGAGGAAAATGCTCTGAGCACCAGATGTAAACATAGCAAAGATGAACATTTACACAAGCCACTAGCAAGGTTGTAGTGATGAAAAAAAGCTTAATAAATATAAGCAGGCATATATATGAACTAAAACAATTACTAGAACAAAAATGAAGCAATGAGACCTTTATTAATAAACAGCATGTTTGTTACCCAAAAACGGATGAGGATTTTTTTTTTTTTTAGATTTGGTTCATTAAACCTGAATTTGACCTTGCAATCAGTGAACTGTAACTTCACCACAGGCTGCAGTTAAACTTTGTTTATTTTTTCATTGAAGTGAATCTTTGATTGCATTTACCTCAGTAGTAACATCCGTATCTCCACCTACTCCACTTTGAGCTGCTGGACCTGTTGCTCTATCATGCTCTCCCTCTTTCTGAAATGAAACAGATGCTACTGATAAAGTCATTAGGCCTCAGTTATAATCAGCAGGTAAAGAACTGGGAGTGATTCTCCACTCTGACCTGAGCTCCTCAGCACACCTCACCCTCTTAACTAAAACCGCCTTTTATCAGCTCAGAAGACACTGCAAAGGTCAGACCACAGCCACCCCTGTGAAACGTTGAGGAGCTTATGCATGCCTCCATCTCATGTCGACTGGATTACTGCAATGCACTTTCTCTGGCCTGGCTCACAAATCAATAGCAGACTGCAGCTTATTCAAATGTAGCAACTCACATCCAGACCCAGGAAAAGTGAAGACATCCATTTAGTCTGAGCTACTGCGGTTTTAGGACAAACCAACCCACCAAGATTTTGCTTTGGACTTCAGCTTTGCATTATATCCGTAAGAAAACAAACATTTTAAAATTGCATGATTGAGTATTCAGCTATTTCAGGGGGTAAAAAAACAAAGGTAAATTAAATCATTTAACATCCTCCCTGGGCATATTTATTTGTGCCAGAAATGGATAATTTAATTGGAAAAATATCTTTTGTGAAATTAATGACTGTGAGGAAAACAAATGGAATAGAAAAAATAAATAAATAAATAAAAATAAACAAGCAGTTTGCTTCATCGAGTGTTTGATCATAACAGGAGGCTAATTAACGTGGTTTAGTCAGATCTGATCTGATGTAATCACTGCTTTTTTTTTTGGTGTGTGATAAGGTGAACAAAAACAGACTGATATGTTTATACAGGGAGGAAGAGACAATAGTCTGTGTGGTTGTTTGTGGCTGGTTTATACTTGATTGGTACTGGTTGTGGTTGGCAGCTGGTGGTGATGTTTCCAATGTGGTGTCCTCCTCTACCAAACTGACGCCCCTGCCTGGCTGTGCTGCAGTGCCCATTCCAGGAAACCCTAGTGCTGAGCTGAATAATTGATCAGCGAGTCTCAATATTGTCTCTATGTGAGCTCTCTGTGTTGGCCTCGATGTCTGTCTGCCACTTTGTTTGCACAGCCTTACTGTACATCTCCCCCGCTGGCTCAGTTTGTCTCCACTCTGCCTGTGGAGGGGAAGAGGAAGCTGTGTGCAGTAACACTGGAATAGTGTTCCTCTCTATGGCTTTATTGTTAAGATGGCTGTGGTGGTTGTTTTACTGTTTGTTAATGTTGTAATTGAATTTGATTTCACAGGAAAGAACAGTTATTGTTCATGCTGTTTATCAGAAGAGACTAAAACTAAGTTTCAAACCTTTGTTTGACTAATTCCCATGGTAGTGGTTGAGCAACAGTGTCATGATTCTGTCCCACTGCTTCCGGTCTCATGCTTTTATTTTGACACTACTTCCTGTCGCCAGCTCACCCTGATTGCCAGGAACTTTATCTCATCACCCACATTGGTTTCACCTGCTTCTCATTACTCACACCTGCTTCCAACAGCATATAGGCAGCTTGGCCACACCAAGAAGCTGCCAAATTGTTCTAACTCATGTTCAAACTCTCCAGTGACTCTCCAACAGTGTTCCTGTTCCTGTTCCTGTTCCTGTTCCAACCCTGGGTTGCCTTGTAACCACCAACTACTGCCTAACACTTCTGATTCTGTTTGGATTCTGTGCATCGATTTATGACTTCCCCTTCTGACTGTTCTTCTCGTGGATACCTTGGATGTGTGAGTTTGCTGGCTCTGACCCTGGACCAGATTATCGACCTGAGAGAGTTGCATGATAAATCACACTCCTGCATTGTTTATCGTGTGTTTCTGTCCAGTGCTCCGATTAAAGAGACAGTGTTATGCTTATCATCATCTGGCCTTATAATTGAGTTCACCTCAGACATTATCGGCAGCTTTATTCGCCGATCCTGACCGATAGCTGACATTTCTTTACAGCAGATGTTCTGCCTTGTCATAGTAAGAACACTCTGGTGTTACTAGCAACATTACCAATGGCTCATTATTGTTGCTTTAAAAGCAGTTAAATTTTCCAGTCAGCCTGGTAAAATCTAAAAGATGAAGATCAAGTGCCAAAACCTGATGTTATAGGAAGTACTTTTGCCATCTACAGACAGAAATGAGAACAGGCTGCATAAAAACAATAAACATAGTGTACCTGCTTTACACAAAAACTGCATGCTTAGATTTAAGAGAGAGTCAGCACAGGCAGTGACACCAATATTTGGTTACTGTAGGATCAGGTACTAAAACTACAGGGAAAGCATTGTGGCTTGGGTAAAATACTCATCAGTAAAACTACTGCTGTCTTGTGGAAAAGTCCCATATTTTCTGACTTCATTAATACTGGGAGGCGCAGGCTAACCCAACCATATGTATGGGCATGATAACCACTGATAATAGTTATTAAATGTTGTGACAAGACTCAAATTGGCTGCCTGGGACCTTGATAAGGGCATACTTACCCATACAGAAACCAGTATACATACTGTATATTCTATTAGGGCCCATAGAGTATTTTTTGCTTTTGCTTTTACTGTGACCTCTGCTTTTGTCTTATAGCTGTGCCAGTGGGGGTGTACACATACCAATCCCTGAAAGAGTCCTCTTTCTACTGACAGATAAGCCCTGGTTCATGCAGTTGCTGTCAAGAGATGATCTTTTCCGGCGTGCTATTGAAAAACAAATGCTATTAAGTCCACAAGATGTTGGCTTTTACCATTAGCATTTTAAATAATTTCCTCTTTAAAACATTCAGCATTTGGGAGGACCCATTGTGGAGTTTGTATTATACTTGGAAATGTTGAAAGTTTTTACTATGATAGTTATCAAGTGACTGTCTTTGTCTTTGTAGATTAGTAATACAGTAGTAATGCAAAGTTGGCACTACACAACAAGCAACAATGTCAGCCTCCCAGAAGTAATAACAAGAGTCAGAGAGGGAAATCATTTTGCATGGTCAGTCTGGAACTCACCATAGATTTTTAGAAACCACATGAAACTTGTCACAAAGATTTCCATCTAAGAAATCTGGCACTTAGGATGATGTTGAAGTAAAAACATTGATTTATGCTCTTGTCCTTCTGACTATTGCAGTTGCCTTTTAAGTGGACTTGCCAAAAAATCAATTAGCAGACTGCAGCTAGTTTAACCAATGTACATATGCTCCCTGGCTGTATTAGAATTGATTTTAAAATTGTACTACTCATTTACAAGGCCCTGGATGGTTTACCAGTATTATATCTATCTCTATTATTATGCATCCAGAGGCTTTCTCAGGTCAGTGAACACAATAATACTAACAGTCAGGATAAAATTGTATGGAAAGGCACTCTTATTATGTACCAAAACTGTGGAACAGCCTTCTCTAAGAAATCTGATGTGAAATTCAGTGAATTCATTTAAACACATCTCAGGTGACTCATGACCAGTGATTGAAGTGGGCCAGTACACACCGGTACACAATAGTGGCACCTCTACAATTTCCTTATTTCCGTACTGGGACTTTTACTTGCATATTTCTCTCAAGCTACCAGTGCTCTTGTCTGCCCTCTCTGTTGGCTCATCTGAGATGCACGATGCCTTGCCTGGACAGCAGAGCAGGGTGTGGTGACAAAAAGCTGCAGTCAAGATGAACAATTTAAGAGCTTTCTGCCAGCTACAGTGGGGATGTGGGTGGGGTGAGTTTACCTCCACTAAAAAGAGACCTGAGTTCACCCAGAGGCAACAACAGATGTCTTAAGGTTTACTTGCAGAATTAAGGTTGCAGTTTCATATCATTACCCCTCCCCAACCTGTGCATTTTGATTTTACCAATGTCAACAGCAAATAAGGAGCTGGAGGAAGTGGCTGGAGAGAGGGAAGTCTGGGCATCTTTGCTTAGACTGCTGCCCCCGCGACCCGGTCCTGGATAAGCGGAAAAAAATGAATGGATGGATGGAACAGCAAATAAATTAATATTGGAACATAGGTCGTATGAAGAAGGAAGCTGGAGACAGAATTTCCCTTTTTTTACACGGATGTGTGTCCCATTCACTGCACAACCCAACAGGACTGCTTTTTATTATCAACACACAATGATTTACATACATGTCAAAACCCATAAACCCCTCAGTCATGGTGCTCTGCCCCAGCTAACTGGTCCCGCCCCCATAACAGAACATAACAGCAGGCATGCTGAGGGACCCCACCAAGTGCTGCTTCACTCCAACGCTACACAGCCCCCAGAGTCATTATAAATTCCTTTAAACATTGGGGGAGCCTGCACTGGCACTGATGCCACTGTGGTGGCTCCTAGATGGCTGGTGGAGGGGGGTCTGGAGCTTGTGGCTGGCTACCACTGTCAGACTCTCCCCCTCTGCTGAAACCAAGGGTTAGTATGGTACAAGTCTGTCCCTGTGAAGTACCACCCAGTTCCACTTGCTCAGTCTCACCCTGTACACCACATCTGACAGTCTTTTCAGGGTCCAGTTCACTGGCTCACTGACTGTGGGGACAAGCCCTTCTTCCATTCAGGGCCACCTCCACCAACACACCAGGGACAAAGCTCTCTCCTGATGCTATGAGCATCATGGGGTCATGTCTGGCAAGACCCCATGTCCCCAACCTGATCCTGCTGCGGTGGATCATGCGAGCTCTGAGTCAGCCCCCTCCGAACTGCATGGGGGCCCCCACCTCTGCTGGTAGGGGAATTGGCCTGTGGGGCTTCCACTTGTCATGTGGCATTGTCCCGATTCTTGGTACACTGCCCGCACCACCACTTCTTCCTTGCATAGCTCCTCTTGTATGAGCCATCGCTGGCTTGCCTGGTCTTGGTGCACACTGCCTGGGAAAGCGGTGTAGGTGTAGATGAGCAACTGGCTGGACCTGGTGGTGTAGATGACCCTCCGGCCTGTTGCTCCAGGGTAATGGTTGGGTGCAGCCCTTCCGTACCAGCAGTGTGGAGAGAGCCATGGCATCCTCACCCAGGCAGAGTGTAGCCCCATTTTGGCTGTCTCTCGCTGAGAGTGGGGTCACAGGCGATTCGCCGATGGTTGTGGGGGATTCTGCTTCAGGTCACGCTTCCTCTTGGTTCTGTCAGCTACAGCAGCTCTTCCCCATCTCACTTCTGACACCAATGTAAAATAGGCTGAATAAGGAAGGAAGCCAGAGACAGACATTTCTTTTTTGTGCTCCATACAATGCATAACCCCACAGCACTGCCTTTTATCAACAACACAAATAATTATTTATATACATGCCGAAACCCATAAACCCCACCAGACCACTCGGTCATGGTGAACTGCCCCAGCTAAACTGATTATGCCCCCATAACAGAGCATGAGCAGACCTCACCGTTTCTGCCCCAGTAGGCATGCTGGGGGACGCCGCCAAGTGCTTCTCTACCCTGACGCTACAATATTACAAATATAATAATTACTATTATTGTTACATCATGTAAGTTTTAATTTAACCTGTATTTGTTGTTTGGCTATTTAGGGGCAGTACAAACTGTACTATAAATAATATAGGTTCAATATTCCCCCCGCCCACTTTGTAAGGGGAGTAGCGGCACTTTAATCCCCACACTTGAAACACTGCTCATGACTCAGGTTTTAAGATCCTTAACAGAACACAAGGGTTAATCTTGCGTTTAAGGATAAGATTTCAACTTTATAACTTATATGTACATATGTTTTATTTGATGTTTTATGGTATTTTATTGTTTGTCTGCAACTTCTGATTTGGTATGTGCCTTAGGTTTTTGATTTTATGAAATCTGTGAAGTACCTTGTAAACAGACACCAACATCTTCTGCATAATGTATAGTATACTTAAAGGTTAACTGAGGTTAATTCCATTTCAGGTCTTATTATCAGAGTTTGGGTTATAATACTATAGCACTTTGTGACAGATAATAGTTTTTGAGTTTATTCATTTAGTTATTACAAGGCCTGACATGATCACTGTACTGTGACTTGGCTATGAGGTAGAGGTTCTCATACAAATGTCTGGCTCAGGCCAAATTATATTCACCAAAGCAACAGTTATATCCTGAGAACATCTGCAGACTCTGTTACAAAATGTGTAATGTGTAAGAAAGAGAAGTTATCAGGTGATCAGTCAAATGTTTATGCTGGCTTTGTCTCATTGTTATAAAGTATTTTTATTCATATTTCACAAATGGTTCTTATTTGTGTTACTCCCATAATAATTGTCATTATAAATTTTAATCTATCAAAAACTGTATATATAAATACTAAATCATTTAGACCATAAGGTTTAGATCTCAATCTAACATGATTTTAGTTAAATAACTCATCTTCGACCATCACTAACAATCCCAGACATCCTCTACTCCAAACTCACCCAGCTTACCGTGCCTGCCCCCACCTGTCAGTGGATCACCAACTTTCTGACAGACAGGAAGCAGCAGGTGAGGCTGGGGAAAACCATATCCAGCATCTGGACTATCAGCATAGGTGCCCCCCAGGGATGTGTGCTCTCCTCGCTGTTGTTGTTCCTCTATACTAATGACTGCACCTCAGGAGACCCTTCTTTAAAAATCCTTAAGTTTGCAGACGACACAACAGTCATCGGCCTCATTCAAGACAGTGACAAGTCGGCCTACAGACGGGAGGTTGAACAGCTGGCACTGTGGTGTGGTCGTAACAACTTGGAGCTGAACACAAGGAAGACAGTGGAGATGATAGTGGATTTTAGGAGGAACTCCTCCATTCTATCTCCGCTCACCATATTCACCAGCACTGTTTCAGTAGTGAAGTCCTAAAAGTTCCTGGGCTCCACAATATCGGACTTGAAGCGGACAACCAACATTAGCACCATCACCCAAAAAGCAAGCAGAGGATGTACTTCCTGCATCATCTCAGGAAGTTCAACCTGCCTCAGGAACTGCTGATTCAGTTCTACAGAGGAATCATTGAGTCTGTTCTCTGCACTTCCATCTCTGTCTGGTTTGGCTCAGCAACCAATCAGGACAGGAACAGACTCCAGCAGACAGTCAGAACTGCAGAGAAGATCATCGAACCTCTCTGGATATAAACTCCTTGAGCTCCTCCCCTCTGGATGGCACTATAGGTCACTGTACACCAAGACATCCAGACACTGAAATAGTTTCTTTCCCCAGGCTATTACAATGATGAACAGCTAGTCTATAACCTCTTTGGATATAAACTCCTTGAACTCCTCCCCTCTGGATGGCACTATAGGTCACTGTACACCAAGACATCCAGACACTGAAATAGTTTCTTTCCCCAGGCTATTACAATGATGAACAGCTAGTCTATGCTGCTCTTCTAACTTGTGATTTTTTAGCTTGTATATATTGTGTATTTATTTTGTTTTTATGTTGTGCACATTGGGAGCCATTGAGCTGGAGTCAAATTCCTTGTGTTCTTGTAATACTTGGCAATAAAGTTATGCTTATGCTTAACAACAGACTGATGACTTAAATCCAGTCATCTCTGCTACAAATCTACCGTTTGAATTACATTTTTCATCCCTGTGTACTTATTGTAAATACATTTATTTAGCTTATAACTGGCTTTATTATATAATCTTTGGTCTTTCATTTCCAGTAAAGTAGGTCAATGAACTGTCAGAGTTCACTGCTTTCAGATTGAGAGTGAACGGATTATTCAGATTAATGATTCATGTTGTTAAATGATGATAACTAGACTACCTTTTGATTAGTCCCTGTGAATGGACTTGGTGCCCTACTCTAATGAGGTATTGAAATATTAAAATACTGAATATTAAATATTAATATCATGTTCATAAAGTGTAGTAATATTCTGATACACACCCATACAAATCACACAATAAACAAATATAATCTAATACCACTTAAAATTCATGAAAATGTGCCTAGTGTCCATGTGATGCATACAACTCTGCATGTGTAGGACAAACAAAGTAGATATTTAGTGTAGTTTATGTTGTGGCAGCTTGTAGGCACAGGCTACTGGTGATAATATGATTTCAGTCTCCACACATACAAGTAAGAGTGATTGCCTGTCAATGACCACACCCACACCCACATAAACACATGCTCAGAAATCTCATCATAAGCTTGAAATGTGATTTATCAAACTTGGCCTGTGTGTACTTTACCATGGCCCCCAGGACTGGAATTACTTGACTCTTTTTTTCTTTTTTTCCCATTTGCAGATGAAGAGCAAAGAGTGATTTGTTAAAGTAAAAAGTGAGATGAGTCACCTGTGTCATCAGTTTAATCATGCTGCTGTCTCCCCCATGGGGCTACTGACAGCCTTTTGGGTGTATTTGGGAGTTGAATGTTGTAATTAAGGCAGGAACACTGAGAGGCATGAGCCACGGCCAAAGTCATTTCTGTGTTTGGCTTTGAATCTGAATCAGTGACTTGATGGGTGTTCTACCACACACTATGAAGCAAAGATTTTGAATTATGACAACAAACACAGTAACAATATGCACATTTAAAGGACAATAATTTGTGACTAATTATGGTTCAACAGTAATTCAAGTTAAACTTTGCTTTGTAAATATTATTACAGTATACCTGAGGGCAGTTGTAACTGTTCTGGTACTTGGGGGCAGTGCATACTCTGCTAATTAACAGCAGAACGCAAAGCTCAGTTTCTCACTAATCAGAAATCACTGTACTTCTTGCCCAACATACTGTAGCTACTGGGTAAAAAGTTAATCCTGAAACTATGAGAACTTAATCAATTGTAATATATTTTCCTGTCCCCCTAATTACTTACTGAAGATTTCAGTCATTATTATGAACCTGTGTAAATGTGCAACTTAAACTAAGTTTAGTCTGTTTGGTGGCTCATTCAACAAGCTAAGGTGCAGGATGAGATGTGTATGTTTTACGGGTGTGTTCAATAAAGACATGACAGATCATGACTGTGTTTGTTGATATTTGTGAATTTGGTGACGCTCAGATCACATTTCATGACCAATTTATACAGGAAACCAAGAAATTACAAACAGTGTCATTACTTTTTCTTATGACTGTATCTGTTCAGACAAGGCAGAAACAGATTTACAGAGTAAATATGTATGCTGTGGCAGACAAAAACAAATGCTACTGAATTTCAGTTGGACTTTATGGCAGCTACAGAGTTAATTATATTTATATTGATGTTACTTAAAGAAAATCATTTAACTGAGTCATAAAGTAAGAAAACTTCCCTCTCGGCCCTTCTTCACATTGATGGATGGTGTTTTTCAGATACTTTGTAACAGCCATGATCTACTGCTAAACAAACATGTACAGATTGAGAGATGAGCGAGGGTAGAATGGAGAGGGAGTATTGATGTATCATTAATCCCATCTGTGTAGCAACAACTGATGCTGCTTCTCTGGACACCAGCCAGTATTTCTCTTAGTTCAGCAGAGACTTATTTCATTACATGATTACTCCTCTTGCAGCGCTTCCCCATAAGCCACAATGTGTTGGATTTTGATTAAAGGTGCATTATCTAAGATTTTACACATTGTCTGATAAATCAAGTGAAAATGGGACATGATGTGGGCCCTCTCCACTATTCTGCCACCCTCCATGACATAATGGTGCCTACAGTGCTTCTGTTGTTATTCCAGCTGCTCTGCCTTCTGTTATCAAGTATTGGTCTGTACATTAGCCCCGCCTACCACCTAGTGAAACAGTGGCTGCCATACCAAAGAGATGGCGTTCCTCACACAGAGAGTGGGACAAAGAAAGAGCAAAAACCAAGGTTAACATTGGTTTATTACAAGCAGTCAACAGATTCAAATTTGATTCAGATGTTGCATTCTTCCCTCTGGATATGTTACCATCCAAAGCTAACTTGTTTGTTTTGGTAATATTAGCAAGCTAGCATATTCACGATTTTATCTTTGTGTTCAAGTAATATTATTTTACTTTCTAAGTAATGTGAGCTTGGTGCAACATCAGTGCTTTGTGTCACATTAGCAGGAACTAGATTGACACATTTACTTAGTCAGGTAAAGCTATCTTTGGACTGGAGGCTGCATTTTGTGCAGTTTGTTGTAACCAGGCGTCCATAGTTTATGCCATCACTAGGAATGTGTGGTTAGGAGCAGCTTATGGTGTCAGTTTGTTTTGAGCCTTACTAGACCCTCTACCAGTGAAAAGTAATGAGTTAGAGCACTTAATTAAACAGTTTTTTAAAAGCTGTAAATTTGTTGCTGATTTTGCCATGTTTGTTGCTATCTTTACATTCAGCCTTTGAAGTAAAGACAACATCTTACCAGAAAAGTGCCGGTCCAAAGTCTCCCATAGGTGTTTAATTGGGCTGAGATCTGTTTGATTCACATCAAACAATTCAATGATCTTTATATATTTGAGAATACTAAGTAGTCATACTGGTGCCAATCCAGGCATATTTCACAAGATCCATATCAACCAGAATAAAGCCGATCCAATTCTGATCCTTATTTAGAACTACAGCCCTATGTTAGAGTTGACTCAGATGTGTTTTTGAGATGCATGCAACCAATAAGCTGCTATATTAATCAGCTACACTCATTGTCACGTGAGTTTTTATGCATGTAGCATTGACCTGAAGCATATTTTTAATTTTACCTTCAAATCAATTTTTTCAGACCTACACGCGTAAAAAGCTCCACACAATCCATCAGAACAATCAAGATCACTATTTCCAACTAGAACTTGTCAAAAATAGAGAAATACTACAAAAAACTGTTAATACACATGATCTAGATCTACAGTATCATTTGTTACATCAATCCTATTGAACATGGTCTTCCTTTTTAAAGCATGTGTCATTTCTGTCTGCTATGTTTTACCATGGGTTGGATACACATATACATTTACATTGCGTGCGCCTGCACGTAGCAGCAGAGCCATCCTGGGGATTTGTGAAGAACCGTCACCACAGACCACAGATCCAGGACTCTCAGTGAAGCACGGCGGGCCGCTCTTTCCATACCCCCATTGCAGCTCTGCCAGCGCGGTTAGCTCGCCCATTCATCTCGGAGGGGAGCGGACCGATGGCAAACATGGCCCATACCTTCATTTCCTCCCCCAGCACCTCACTCCAGCCCCTCAGTCCCACCTCTCCCATCGCACCACCTCGCACCCCCTTGGAAAATCCCCGGCAGCTCACCACAAGGAGCTCGGAAGGATTGCTGGCCTTGATGGCCAACTGTTGGCAAACAGGGTCCTCCCCAGGCAGACTCAAAACCTCATAAAATGTATAAAAACATAACGCAAATGCAATAAAACTTGTATTCCTAGGAGCCCAACTCACAAAAATTTACGAGAAAGCGCCAAAGCACAAAAAGCAACACAAAAAACCTAAAAAACTCGAAAAAACCCCCCAAACAAATAGAGCGAGAGCTCCCCGGGGCAGCTGTCGCTCCGGAAAACAGTGCTGCAATAGGGGTGTTCTATTTAGACAAAAATAGCTTCCTTGACTCCTCTCTCAAACCAGCGATGTTCTCTGGTTTGCAAATAGATTACCCCTTTTGCAAAGTGTTTCTGTAGGCTCGTCTGTGTTCTTGTACAACAACCACTTCCTGTGTGTGAGTGAACATAGTGGGTTTATACCTGGCCTTTAAAGCCCTAACAGAACATGTGCAACTGTGTGTGCATTTAGTGAATTTACAGAATTTAAGACAAATAAATTGACTCTACCTTTATCTCTCTCAAATAATTTTGTCCATCTGGTGGTTTCTGTTTTTGTAGTATTATAACCTATTTAATTACATCTTTGTACCATAAGCTTTCACTTAAGCTGAGAGTAAAGCATTCCCCGACTAATGTCAAATAAACAGTGAAAACAGGTTATTCCAGTGTCCATCCTCTATCAGTTTTCAGCATTATAAACAGTCAGGTCATGTCCTTTGATTGGGGCTTTCAATCTTTTGTAACACTTTAATGCTTACCAAAAGCTAAGTCAGGAAAAAAATGTACTCTTCAAAAGATCCTCAAAATGCTACTTTTTTGAAACACATTGTGAGCCAGGTAAAAACCCAAAGCAATAAACAATATATCTCCTGAAATCATCTCAAGAGCCAGACACAGTGAATTTGTCAATCCCTCCTCTCTCCCATGTCTAATAAATTAAGGAATAAGCGGGGTTAGGGAAGTCAGATCAGCAAGTGCATTAAATTTGATTATTGCCTTTGACTTTGACGCTGTATTATTGCTTTTGGATCCCCAGAGAAGGGCTGTCTGCACCAAAGGTGGAACTCAGAAACTCAGGTTGGTAAAATTGGGAGGTTGCGAGGAAGCCATGGGAGCAGATGAGGGCAAGGTGAAGGCAGGGGAGGAAGATACAGGAGCCTTGGAGGAGTTCAGCCTTAATAAGAGCGTCTGGTTTTGTCGGAGATGGAGGGAGAGAGGCACAGAGACAGGGTGAAAGAAATAGAAGACAAATACTTTGCAAGGGGGGGAGTTGAGTCGAGTAAGCACAATCGGTAGCACTGAGGAGAAAATAATACCAAGATATATAATAACAACCAGGACTGTTTTTAATGTCAAAGGGGAAATAAGGCAGCACTGCTATTCTTCACTAGAAGGAGAAGATCATCATCACTGTGAATTTGATATAACAGCATAGTATGAATCCCAATCGATCATAATAAGATGTGGCAGGGTAGCGGCCTCTTAGTCATCGTAGTAACTGAGGGCAGTTCAGACTGCTGGGCTGGAGCTGCAGCCCGTGAAGACTTTCACACCTACAGAGAGTAAATGTCTGATAAGGAGCTGGAAGCCTCCTTAACTCTATCAAGATTGATCGTGTCAGTGATCCTCTTCATCATGCCAGTAAGCAGTGCCACTTTAATACACATACAGTAAGCATCGTCAATACCATGTCACTTATAGAATGATGAGCATGCAAGGTCAATATCCCTCAAAAATATTGTTAAACACATTGTGGAAAATTAATGAAAAAGATTTTTGGAACTGACAGTTTGAATATAGATCAGAATCAACTTTATTGGCCAGGTATGTTGAATACACAAGGAATTTGACTTCAGTACAGTGGCTCTCAATGTGCATGTGTAGTGTTAACAAGAAAATGCTAAAATCTGCATTTAAAAAAGAAGAGGAAAAAACTACTTACATATATATCTATAAATATCTAAATACACACATTTTAGACAGAAAAGTTTTAAATATATGCAATGGTATTTTTTCAATTATTGCACTAAGGCTTGTTGTCCTATTATACAGTCATGGGTTAATTGTTCATCAGAGTGATGGCCTGAAGAAAGAAACTGTCCTTGTGTCTGGTTCTATTGGTGTACAGTGACCTGTAGTGCCGTCCAGAGGGGAGGAGTTCAAAGTGTTTGTGCCCAGGGTGTGAGGGGTCTGCAGAAATCGTCTCTGCCCTCTTTTTCAATGTGAGGTATACGGGGCCTCCATAGAGGGCAGGGGAACTCCCGATTCTCTCTGCAGTCCAATTAGGTAATAATTTTTGCACACCTTCATTTTCTTAGGACTAGTTTAACCTGCACCTTATTGCATTTTTGGCTCTCAGCAATCACCTATTTCCTATAGTAATTATGACAATGTGAATATTGCTAATTAGCAAATGTTAGCATGCCAAATGAAAGATTATTAATTTGAACTTGAGGAGCAGGACCATGCATCAATCAAATCACTCTACCTCCCAGTCCATTCATTGGGCTGCATTCTCTTTTCATGGAAATTCCCTCTAAACCCTTCTCAACACTGAAGATGACATAATCACCCCAGATAATACCTGGCCAAGCCCTTCCAAATATCCATTTCTTGATCATTAGCAGCTAATTATTAATAAATTCATTTATTCCACTTCCTTGCTAGTGAAACTAAGATGGTGAAAATGGCATTATACCCACATCGGGATTTTAGCATCATCACTGTGTGCAGGTTAGCATGCTCATTCTGGCATTTAGCTAAAAGAATCTCTGTGCCTAAGTGTCACAGGCCTGCTAGTAAGACTTTTTTTGATTCAGTTATTTCTTACTTTTCCATATTTCTCTCCCACAGCGTTTCTTCCTCACTTTTGCCTTTTTTCTCTTCATTCTTTCCTTCTTTAATAGAAAAAAAGTACCACTTAAACGAGCATCATGTTAATTTTAGGAATATGGATTGACATGGGGGTGGCATGGTGGTCGCTGTGGTTAGCACTGTTGCCTCACATGAAGAAGGTTCCAGGTTCAAGCCCTAGCCAACCCAGTGCCTTTCTGTGTGGAGTTTACATGTTCTCCCTATGCCTGCGTGGGTTCTTTCTGGGTACTCCAGCTTCCTCCCACAATCCAAAGACATGCAGTTTAGGTTGACTGGAGACTCTACACTGCCCCTAGGAGTGTGTGTGGTTGTCTGGCCCTAAGTGTCAGCCCTGTGATAGACTGGCGACCACATGTCCAACGTGTACTTGGCCTCTCACCCATTGACAGCTGGGTTTGGCTCCAGCGCCCCCTGTGACCCTGTTCAGGAGAAGCAGTATAAATAACAAATGGATGGGTGGATTGACATGGAATGTAGTTTTCTGTGGGAAAATAGAAGATACAAGTTAGCAATAAGAGAACAGTCAACACACTAGTTTTTTTTCCTCACATAAGGTAGATGGTTAATTCAGAATCTTTTGACAAATTTCAGAATGGTTGATATAATGTAAATCCACATGGTTCCAACGAGTGTTAATGCTTGTTATAGCTTCAATGCAAAGGGTCTTACCATACAAAAAGTTTTACAGTAACTACAGAATAGCCTGAGTGATTGATGGTCTCCCTTTTAAAAGGGTACCGGTTGTCTCAGTGCTCATACGAGTGCTGAAAAATAAATGAGAGATCCTAGAATATGAAAAAAAAGTGAGATAAACACATTCCCACTATATCTCTTGATGCTAAGCTAACAGAGAAAGCCAGCTGAAAAATGAAGCAGAAACAGTATTTCCGGGTTGGGCTCAGGAATCCAGTTTCAACCTCAGAGCCAATCAATATGCCATATGAAGTTCAACCAGGCCTCATTATCACATTTTCTCTGACAACTTGTTCATTTGAAGAGGAAATAAGCCTGATATCATCAAATGAAACAAACGAAACACTGTTAATTCTCCATAACAGCATGCCGTCTTTCCTCAAAGAACCAGCTGGTATGCTAAAATACAGTGAAGGTATTAATGGTAATCCATAGAAGCATTACTAAGTGTGTGTCTATTAAAAGCAAGTAAACAGTGTATGTTCACAGAGAATGACATGCTCTTTTTTTTGCTCCAAATGGATTAAGGAAAAAAAAAAAAACATCAGCATGTCTGCTAAATGTGGGGAAACGAACAGACACACACGCACAGCATGCACACACAAAGGCAAACAGGAGAATAAAATGATTTGAAATAGAATTATTTCTGGTCCACTGCACTAAGTAAAAATCAATTCCCCATTATAGAAATAGGATACAGAAAGGAATTAAAACTTAATGAGGTTTTCCAGCTACAGTCCACCCACTTTTTAACCCTGCACTTGGCAGCACTGCAAGGCTCAGCATGTGTAAAACCAGATTACGTGTGTCGAGATATTCTGTGCACACTCAGGTGTTCGAATAAGCCCTCTCTCCTGTGCACGCCAGGCGAGAAGATGACAGTAATGTTGCCGCATCCTTCAAAGCTTCCCTTTCCTCGCAGGTATACAGACTCATCTGTCTCCTACTCTCTCTCTCTCTCTCTCTCACACACACACACACACACGCATAAATACACACACCTCACTCTCTGTTGGCAGCATTGATCTCCAGTTGATCCACGGTGACAAAAGACAAAGCTTTTCATGTGACAGGCAATTAGATGGCTGTGGAGCCTGTGGAACACAGGCTACAGTAGGTAAATACTAACAACATCAGAATGAAGAAGAACCAGAAGAACAATGAAAGCAGAAGACTGAGGAAGACAAAGACCTGCCGCCACATACATCCTCTGATAAAGTTCTCTGACACCTTCTAGATTTCCTCTTAGCCTTGAAGCACATATTGATTTTGGTATTATTAGTGTTCAAAAGAGACATATGCAGTTGGGTCCCATAGCTCAATGAATCTCTACATCCATCATCCAGCTCCTCTTTGTCTCCATCCTGGCTCAGGCATGGACACCCTGACACAAACTCATCAGCTACAGAGCAGATTATGATGAAAACTTTGATTAGAGAACATAACCACATACACAGATCATTAGAGTAATTTCCATTTTTTATTGGTCATATTTATATCTAAACCTCAGGCCATATAAACAAGCAAATGATCCCAATAGCACATCCATCACATACTTACTGGTACCATTTTCCTTGCTGTTTGTTTGTGTGTGTGCAATTTCTGATGTTTTTAGATGTAATATCTGTGGTTTTTAATATTCTTATAACCTGATTTTGCACACAGTGTGTATTCTTATCTGTGTTGTTGTCAAGTCACTACACCTCAAGTCTAGGTCAAGTCTCGAGTCCCTGGTGTTTGATTTTGAGTCAAGTCCAAATCACCAAATAATTTGAGTTCCTGTTACCCAAGTCAGAGTTAGAGGTCTATATTAAATACAACTGACAAAACTCTCACTTTTTTATATTCCAAACTTTCGAACAGTGTATTGCATCACAATATTGATCAGCATTTTGATACATTAAAATCATTTATAGAAAGGTGGCATGTACATTTTGATGGAAATGTGCTGGATACAGCATGGTGCAGGTGAACAGATTTTAATGTCTTATGTCAAATTATTATGGCCTATTATAAAAAAATACAAGTCCTCATCTCCAAGCTCTGAGTCTGAATGCAGCCAGTGCTTGAGTAGAGTCAACTCAAAGTTATCTGTTCTCAAGTCCAAGTCAAGTCATGAGTCCTGTAAATCTGGACTCAAGTCAGACTCCAGTCAGAGCCCTGGACATGAGAACTAACTGGTTGTTTTTCTTTTACACAAACCCATTTTTACATTTTTTTTATATTATATTAATCATGCACACTGTGTGTGCATTAGCATCTAGTCTAGTCATTAATTCCACTTGCGAGCTACTGTAACAAGTGAATTTCTATGGTAAAGGAATAATAAGGTTAATATTATCTTACATACAAATCAAAAAGAACAGCTCAACATGTTGTGATATATACTTATTTTAGGAGGACAATGTCTTAAATATGGATCTTAACATTTACTACTGGGAATATGGATAAATAGCAATCTTGGCTCAATCTAAAAAAATAAAAACAAACCTGCCAGCAGTTCTAAAGCTGACACACAGTGTTACATGTAAAGGCATAAGTGCTTATACCTGCTCTGAAAGACCATATCTAAAGCCTGCTGTTATAGCTTTCTCCTGCCTGCATCCAGTGCCTCCCTGATCGCTCTCCACAAATGTTCTCTTTTGTGTATCTTTGTAGCCTACACACAAATAGAGATAATGATGCACACTTCTCAGAATGCTCTCTCAAGGTGTTGCACTCAGTTTTCCAAAAGCAGTTGTATGAGTGAAATAAAAGATAGCCTGAGAACGTAACATTCACACACCTGGCTAATCATTGTTTAAATCGAGCTTGATTGTTGTTGAATTTTTAGACACACAGCCACACATTTTTGCTATTGAAAAGACAGTTTAGGACACTGTTGAAGAAGTTAGCACACTGTTCCCTTAATAGTTATTGTCTAAAGGATTTTTTTTTCTGTATGTGTGTTCTCCTCACGTTCTCTACAGTCCAAAGACATGCAGCATAGGTTGATTAGAGACTAAATTGCCCATAGGAGTGAATGAGTGTGTGGAGTTGTCTGTCTCTAAGTGTCAGCCTGTGATAAACTGGCGACCTGTCCAGAGTGTACCCTGCTTCTTGCCCAATGTCAGCTGAGATTGGCTCCAGCCCCCCACGACCCTATTCAGGATAAGCGGTATAGATAATGGATGGAAGATGGTTGTGTTCAAAAACGTTGTAATAGAAAGGCATTGTTAATTTACACATTTTTCAAAGAAAAGCAAGAACACTAACCTGCAGATGGCTGAGATCAGCAGACAGTCTGTTCTGCAGCTAAGTTCAGTTTTGTTTCCATACAGCTCAACCTCAGTGAAGACTATATACAAATTCAATTATATTAAAACAAGCTCAGTAGAGTTTGCAGCAGATGTTTTGACAGCAGCTGGGTAATGGGCCCAGCAAGCCAAAACTTCTGACCTGCCAGATTGATCTTCTGACAGCCAAACGGTTGAGGCAGTTAACCAGGTATCACATCAACATCTGATCTGGTGAAAAAATTGCCACCAAAAATAGTTGGGGTCAACCACTAAAAAAAAAAAACAGGCATAATCTGCTCAGTGCCTGCCCATGTTAATATATTCATGAATGATGCAGCATCTGGAGAAATGAGCAAGCAAGCTTAAACATAGCATTTGCTAGTTTGGAGTAAAGGGTCACATTATAAGAACCAAAAGCTAGTGAAGAAAGCCACTTCACTTGTGTGGAAACCAGTGGAAGTCTACTTGGCTTTGTGCTTCCCTGTGAGTTAGTAGCTGCCAACTTTCTCTGTCTGGATCCCCTGGATGTTTGGCAACTAGATGACAGCCTGTCAACATCCACTAGGTTTAGTACTGGAACACCAAAGAGATACAACAGCTTTCAGTTTCATTTCTATTTAATGAGTAAGATGGTGAACAAGCTATGTACAAATGTTGTGGAAAAGATGCCTCCAAGTTATGATTCCCTCTCTTATCTTAATGAATAAGTTGATTATCTGTAGTTATGACACCATCACTTCTGTTATCTTAATCCATTGATGCCCCATGGACTGCCCTGCTATACTCCACACCGTTAGTAATTAACGATGTGATATAATTACATTCCAACTTGTGAGAACATGAGCTTGTTTGGGTGCAATTCCTAAGGCTTACGCTACTCTATTCTCCAAAAGGTTGTTTTTAACCCCAAGAGGAGAAATGCACACCAAAATGGACTTTAGATTTACTGATTAAAGGATGGTAGACCAAATAGATGTGGCTGCAAACAAATTATTGTGGTGTCACAAGGAGTTATGGATCCTGGCATCGGATAATTTAAACCCCCGGAAGGTCAGAATGATGATTATGATAAATCGTGCTTAGCTGGATAGATAATCTATTCTTAATTATGATGAAACTGAATATGTTTGGGAGGCATTACATGCTGGCCCATGCCCTTATAAGATGCTATTCATGGAGGGAGAGGGAGTAAATGAAAGGGTTTTGTTTTGTTGGGAAACAGGTTGACAGCCTTTCAAACGCTGTTAGATGTGATGGGCCATGATCTGCTGAGAGCAGCCTCTGCCCACAACTGATAAATGGAAATCCCAAAGATAAGATGTGTCCCTGTGGGTGATGCCATCTTGTGCTCTGTGATCATATGTGTATTTGTATGGGATAATTGTTATGCAGTGAGTGTGTTGCAGTCTATCCACTAACATTTCTTGTTTGCATTATGATCTAAGTAAAAAAACAAGCAAACAAAAAAACAACAACCTTGATGCTTTGTTTTACTAGCACAATCAGGTTCTATAAGTCTTCTGTGGTCACCAGCATCCACAGCTGTCAAATTACATTTAAATAATATTCAGAATCAGATACTTCTCTTGCAGAAATGAATCTTAACTTTATTCAGAACCATCCTATGTAATGTAGTGCAATCCACCCACCAGGGTGGAACTTGGGGAAATGAATGCATCAGCCTACAAGCTTTGACCTGCATGAAGGAATTAGTTTGCTAATATATTTAGATGAGTCTCAGCACTGTAGCCATATCAGATTAAAAGATTCAAAGGCTTTATGCAGTTGCTATATAATGGAATTCTTAGCACGCTGTTTTCATTGATTGGTTAAAAATAGAGACTTGACACACACACACACACACACACACACACACACACACACAAAACCAACCAAACAAAAAACAAGTGGGACTCAAAACCATGACTCTTGACACAGGTGAGTGCTCTAATCTGAGACACCGAATGCTAACAAGGAGAAGGGAAGACACTGTCCAAAAACAGGGTAAGTCACAGAAGAGCAGACTGGTACTGCAGAGGCAAGACTAAGGCTAAATCATTAAACAAGCAAAGGCAGATCAACAGGATGATGGGCTGAAAAGCTATGGCAAGTATGATTTAACACATGGTACTTAATCCCTCTCTGTGTGTGTGAATATGTTTTTGTAGGAGTATGAGTGATAAGATGGGATAGCTTGACTTAAGGGGTAGATGGGGAATAGTTCACCAGTGGGAAACTCACAGGGACCACTACAACCCACCTTTTGGCAGCCTTGCTAGGTTGTAGGCTGTAAATAATCAGCAACGACACATAACTTCGTTAAAGTAAAACTATATCACAGGAGAAACTGAGTCTTTATGTATATGAAGGGGACATTTCTCAGAACCAGTGGCTTGGTTCTGCTGCTTACTACACAAGTTTAATATTAGGACTATATCTCAAGCATGTGTGTATTTCTCAAGATTTTGTTACCCTTGCTGAGAGGATCAAATTTGAGGGAACAGTTTCAAAAATGACAAGCGATTCCATCAATGATGGATGAAGAGATGCTGAAAGACACAAGTCTAAAACAGCCATAACAAAACAAGGAAACACCAACAAAACGTCTCCATAGTGTGTATGTGAGAGAAAGAGAGTTATATTAATTATGTCTACAGAATTGTGATGTTATAGTTGTGCATTGTGCATACAGTACATGCACACACACATGCATGACCAGACACACACATGAGTGGATGTCTAAGTGACAGCTAGAGCATATATATTAATGTGTATTTTCTCATCTTGTGTGTGTGCGTGTGTTTGTGTATCACTCATGATAGTGCACTTAGTCAAAGCATGAAATAATTTGCGATAAACATCAAAGCGAGTCTTTAATTTTCTTATCTGTTG
Source organism: Monopterus albus (assembly GCF_001952655.1). Taxonomy (NCBI): domain Eukaryota; kingdom Metazoa; phylum Chordata; class Actinopteri; order Synbranchiformes; family Synbranchidae; genus Monopterus; species Monopterus albus. Next base: position 1,974,278 of record NW_018127991.1, read on the forward strand.
CCTACAGGCCTCTAATTATACATCCATGCTATCCTGCAACAAGCATCAAGCTTGGGAATTCAATTTTCTCTCTGCAGAGCAAAACACACATATTCCCATTGAGATATAGAGAGGATGTATTTTGGAAAAAAAAGAATCCATCATTCTATTCTGTGGAAATTAACTCACAACTGTATGAAGAATGACATTCCTTTAATGTGAGGAGATGCCACATGAGAACAACCCTGTACCTCCAGAGGCAATGCCTCACTCAAGGACAGTAACCAAACCAGAACAGCAGGAACCTGATTGACTGAACGTGACAACAGCTTAAAGCGGAGACGCTCTGCACAGGGCATATTCACAAAGAGAGCACAGTTAGTTTACTTAGTTTCTAGTCAGTAAAATATGCCTGGATTTTTAACATACCTGACAAATATAGGAATATAATTGAAAAATCTTCAAGCCAGCAAACATCTCTGAATTTCATTTTTCATCTTAAGTTAGCACCAAGCACTTGGCAACAGTGGGGAGGAAAAATTCCCTTTAACGGAAGAAACCTCTGACAGACCCCGGCTCTTGGTGGGCGGCCTTCTGCCTCGACCGGGTTGGAGTGAGTGGATAGAGGAGAGAGAAAACTAAATGTGTTTGGACGCAACAAACACAAAACAACAAAGAGAGAATGAACTCACTGAAGTGGTTAATGGTGGCTGGAACAAAGAAAAAGACTGTTACCATGCAGTGGAGACAGCCGGGAGGACAAAGGAGGAAGAAGGCGGTGCCGAAGTGAAGCATCTCTGTGTCATCTGCTGATGTGGTGCTCAGGAAGCCCTCGAGGCTGTTTGGCAGGCCTAGAGGGGCTGTTAAATCAGAATGTGGTCACTCAGAGAAAGAAAATAAGAGGGCAAATGGAAGCTCGGGTACGAGGAAAGAAAGGAAAGTTAGCAGGCATCCCAGTGCCTGGTGAAAAAGAGGAAGAAAAGAACATGGAATGGAAGGAGGCAACCTGGTGCCCAGAACACAAGAAATGAAATAACAGAATGAAAGGCAGGAAGGAGCAGCAAGTAACTGGTGGCAAGAGAGCTATAGGGAAGGCTGGAGGAGTCCTTGTGAAGCTGAAGAAATTCAAGAGGATGCAGCGAGAAGCTGGAACTGCAGCAGGAGAGCCGTAGGGAATAGGCAGGAGGAGTCCTCATGGAACCAAAGAACAACGGAAGCTGACAAGGCAGCCACAGCCTGCCAAGGAGGATGCTGCTGTCTGTGGTGTGGCAAACGGGGAAAGTTTGGGGAAAAAAAAAAATCTTACTTTCGATAAAGCTTATAGTTAGGGCTGGCTCAGGTGACTCTTAAGCCTTCCCTTAGTTATGCTGCTATAGGCCTGGACTGCTGGGGGCCCCATGATGCTCTGAGTTTCTCTCCTCTCCTCTCAGTGCATGCTGGGCATTTGAGCGTGAGTGTATGTGTGTGAGTGATTGTGCAGCATATAACTGTTGAGTTATCTTTTGACATTTTAGACATTTTTTGGTGTTTTCACTTTTCATCCAGTCCTATATGAAAAAGTAAGAAGAGATTTTTTTTAATTCATTGTTGTTGGCAAGAAACATTAATTGGTGGATTGATCAGTAAATTATGGCATGCCTTTCAAAATAAAAACTGGGAAGGTTTAATTGAAAAGATTAGTGACTGACTGTCTAGATGGTCTTGGGTCCAGCCCCATTTGTCTTACAGCAGGAGAGTTTTGGTTGTCAATAATCTGGCTGCCTCTATGCTCTGGCATCCTTTCATTCATTCATTCATTCATTCATCTTCTATACCGCTCGGTCCCAAACGGGGTCGGGGGGGTGGCCTTTGGAGCCAATCCCAGCCAGCAATCGGGCGAAGGCAGGGTACACCCTGGACAGGCCTCCAGTCCATTGCAGTCCACCGTATCCTTTCACTGTTTTAGAATCCAGATGTACTCATACAGGAAATGCAGAAGAGACTGGAAAATTTCTTCTGGGGAGAGTTTCGCTGTATCAGATTTGCTGTTCTCTATTTGAGGGGGGGCCAGGGACTGATTGATCTTTGTAGTCATATAACAGCTTTTTGTCTTCAGGCTGTGCAGCATCTACTCTATCATAAGCAGCAGGTCTGGACTGAAACAACATCTGTGCTCTTCTTTTGAGTGAAGAACCTGGACGATGGCAAGCACTTATTTCTCTTGGAGCTGGCTGGTGTAGATATAATCACACACTTCCTGTTTCTACCAGTCTGTTCTCCATGCATGGAGTACTGTTTTAAGTACTTTGTTGCTTTGTTGTTGTATTCCAACCGGTCGAGGCAGGCAGCCACCCACCAAGAGTCTGGGTCTGTCAGAGGTTTCTTCCATTAAAGGGAGTTTTTTCACTCCTCTGTCACCAAGTGCTGCTCAAGGGGGATTTATCAGGTTCTTCTCTATAATACTAGAAGGTCTAGACCTTACTATGTGAAATACCTTGAGATAATTTTTCTTATGATTTGGCACTATGTATAAATGAATTGAATACTACACATGTGACTCATTAAGTTGTCTAGTTTGGTTGGTTGGTTTGGTTTTATTGTCATACCAAAAGAATTACTCATTTGTCCAACCACTCAAAACACAAAGAAGAACACCAAGAAAACAAATGTTTATTATTTTTTTGGCAATCTAGCACACAGTTGTCAAGATATTGTATTGTTCAGTCAGTTAGATCAACATCATCCTCCTCTGGGACTTCCATCAGCAGTGCATTTTGGTCATATCCATCTTCAAATGAAAAGTACCAATGGTGAATGAGACCAACCAGGACACGCAGTAGAGGCTACCATGATTAGACAGACCCTAGTCCTCAGAAAGTCAAAATAAAGGTATAACTGACCTTTCCATTTGAAGGGACTGTCCATCCACAGACTTAGTAAAATGTGTGGGAGTTATGAATAGCATTTGCCATGAAGGAGGTGACATTTTATCACTATGGCCAAGGACAGTTCCAGGCTTTCCCACCTAACATTTTTGAATAGCAATGACATTTTGTAAGTATAGTACCTGTATATTTCAAATTTATTTACACCATCCAACAAGCGGCAGGAACGGCACCAGGGCCATTACTGCTTTGTCTTACTAAACTGTAGTGCTGAGCGTGAGACTTAAGAGCCTGTTTAAGATGCACCACAGCAGCTTTACCTCTCTGCTGCACAAAGGAAATAATCATCTCTGACACTGTACACATATATATGGTGCACTCCAGGTACACTGGATATTATAATACCTTTTACTGAGCAAACAAAATGCCTCTCATTACTTCACAAACATCACCCAGAGAGTTTACCTTGAAAAGACAGTGCTGGTGATGAGATTGCATTCATTTCCACAATGACATTTTATCAGATATCCTTGTAATAAAGAGACAAAAGAGACGTTCTCTCATTAGATTTCGTCTCATTTCTTTTCCTGTTATTACCCATGCTATCAAGATCTTTCCTCCCGTGATCCTTTCTTATTATTCTCAAATTTGTTGTTGCTGTATTGAGTTATTTTCTCATCAGATCCGTTATGTTGATAAAGTGTTTCTCATCTTGATTTCAGAATGCCATGTTGCCTTAATATAGAGAAATGACTGGAGAGTAATAGGGAGGAGATCAATAACAGAACCCATGGGTGGTGTCTTTAGATACACATTAGAGGGGACATGGCTTTTCTTAGAAGATTAGAGGATTGGAGGTTTTAAAACATGAGAAAGATATAACGAGTAAACTTTGCCTCAACCTTGTGGTACACAGTGCTCTGGAGTAGCCTAAAGGCTTTTCCATTTCCAAGTCTACATACAAAATCACAGACCCCAGTGATGTGTACTGCTAGCTTTTAAATTGTGCAGAAGGCTTCTACTGTCAGGACAAGTCATGTAAATACAAACTGAAATGAAATATTGTTAGAGTTATGTCAAATACAGGAGTTCCACTGGACACTGTATTTTAGCTCGTATTTCATTAATGAGTCTTCTCCTACTTTCGGCAGCTCCCATTAGGGGTCGCCACAATGAATCATCACTTGCCACCCAACTGACGATTCACATGTTTTACGCCAGATGCCCTTCCGGATGAAGTCTAATTTAGAGTCACTAATCAACCTTAACCTGCATGTCTTTGGGCTGTGGAAGGAAACCTATGTTTTATTTGGTCTTCTTCCCTCCAGACACCAGAAGTCCCAGACATTGCCCCTGTTCCAGATTTCTTGATTCTCCCCTGAACCCTTTCCCATTTCCCAGTCAACCTCCGGATATACAGTGTGTAACAGTCTGTCTCCCTCAGGCCTTGGCCAGATTATCTACTGCACTTCTTCAAGCCATATTTACCTGTTTAAGTCTGTTTGGGCTTTCTGCCTGGGATTTTTGGACTTTGTTTGTTCCCTTGGAATTCTGAATGATTTATGGATAACATGCCTGCCGAGTTTCAATCCATGCTCCTTCATGCTGCCATTCTGAAAGCAAGAGTAAGTTGGTTATAGTCCTTCGGTCCATATTGATTTAGCTTGCTCATTAATATGGTTAACAATTGCATGAGCACTCAGTGCCTGGTTAGAAATCATGCTTTATTTATTTATTTATGTATTTATTTGCAACCACATACACTTGCAGACCTTATCATTATCTCCAGTGACCATTTAAAGTAAATCCTATAAACCAACTTAGAAATAATTAAAAAAAAGACAATCATTAAAATTATAGAGCTTGCCTGAAAATCATCGTAAAGGTTTTTATTTTATTGCTCCATGAAAATGTAAAACTAAAAATGTAAAACAGTCTCCCTCATTATCACCACAGGGTGGTTAAGGGCAGTTATTTTAACAAGTTAACACCGTACTGACACACAGCAATGTAGTTTATTTCCCAAGTTGTGTTTCCAATTTCAGGTAGCTTGTTAAATTTATGGCAGAGAAGTGAGAAGCCATTGAAGCCATTTAAGTTTTCCTCAGTAACAAAGTAATGTAGTGATAGTTTTGTTGTCTCCATGCATGGGCACACTTCAAACAGAAACTCAATACTTTTTGTTGTGCCAATTAACCAAAATGTGAACAAATATAGGCCAACAAACAAAATTCAGTTTATGGGAACAGTATTTCCAAAACTGAAGATGTAGTGGGGTAGCGCAGTTGATCTTAATTTGGTCTGGGCTACAGAATCAGACTGAAAATTCTTGCTCTGCTTAATCCCCACACCAAACTGTCAGTGTTTATTGTTTTCAAGCTTGTTTTGCCAAGCTTTTACAATGATAACCTGCTTCTTCCAGGGTTTAACCTACTATGCATGTTTTTTTTATTAGGTGGAATGAGTTATGCATTTTGAAATACACAGGTTTTCAGCACAGTAAATATTCGTCATCATTCTCAGGATAGAGAATGATCCATGTTGATAGGACATTGGAGTTCTGTCAAAATATATATTCTTTGATTTAGATTGCTTTTGATAATGAAGAAAAAGATTAAACCTGGTGGTTAGGAACAACATTTGTATCACTCAACATTTGCGATCAGACACTGGTTATCTATATTCACTCATCCTGTTCAGAGTCACAAGAAGCTAGAGCCTATCCCAGAATTCATTAGGAAAGCAGTGTATCTTGGGTACATTGCAATGACAAGGCTACCACACATATGAACAGAAATATTCACACCTACAAACAATTTGTCATGACCCACGGACTTATGCTTCTTGTTTTTCTTTGTTTTTCCCCTGATTCCCCATCTCCCTTGCAATGTCAGCCCAGCCAGTGTAATCAGCCATCATTCCATCCACCTCTTGCTCATTACCTCCCAGACTCATTCTCTATACAGTATATATGCCCCTTTTCCATTTGCTCCCCACTGGTTCATTAAAGATCAGAAAGAAACTGTGCTCTCTGCCCGTAGGATCATTGTATGTTCTCCACAAAATGGACCATGGCTTCCTGCTCTCTGATCATCGTCTCATGGCAAGAACTCACCTCTACATTTCCGTGAGTGTATTCTGGCCTCGCTAACTTGGGTAACTGCTTTTAGCTTGCCAGATAGCTAACAGGTCCCTTCAGCAAAAAGCTGGTCAATCTTCTTCGATTTAGGACTTTTATTTAAGAAAACACTGTGAAACTGCAGCACAAAATACACACAAATTGAGTTGATTAGTATTCAAAATATATAACAGTGCGTTTAACATAGTTAACAACACAATAACGTGACGTTAGCTCCATGCTGACTTGTACTGAAAATCCCATAGACATGCTACCGCGATTAGCATCGTAACGTTTTATGTTCATTGTAGACTAAAGAAACATCTAACCATGTTAACACAACCATATGTAGTACATGTGGTTTAACTTTTATACTTGCAGACATATGTTCTTTAGGGACTGTTAAAAGATCAGAAAGAAATCGTCTGCTTGCAGTTGAACTAACTTCTAGAACTTCCCGTTTACAAGCCAACTACGGAAACCCAAATAAGACACCATAGAAAAAACTCAATCCCTTATTATGAGTGACAGCACAGAGTGTGAGTGTCTCTGTTACCTGTGTGAACTCACCTCTTTGTTTCTCTGAGTGTCAGCATTTGTAAAAAGAAATTCTTGATAAAATGATATAGTGCTATGTTATGTATTTGCAAAACTGTTCAAATAATTGTTTAATCTGTGTGACCTTTGTAAAGATTTGACCTGTGGACATGAAATGCTGTAAGGAGATGCAGAGAGACTCAACAACAGGAAGTCGTGCAGATACATACTGTGATGACTAAACTGTCTGCACGAGAATTGTGTGTGGGTGTAAGGTCTGATTGTCTTGGCTTCAAATTATCAACATTATATGAAATTCTAGGATTGACATTATAATCTGCATTAGCAAATATATCTACAAGTTTACTTTAGTATCATATGCTTTATGATTTACTTTTGCTTTAACCAGTTCACTTGTCTTTAAGAATATAGGAGACATGTGTAAGGCTGTAAGAGTAGACAGGAAACCACACGAGGATGAAGGACAGCACGGATGATGTCAGATCTACCATCCTGACTGTGTTATAAATTCTCTATGCAGAGGAAACTGGGGGTTCCGGCTTGTTGCAGCAGCTATGCACTATACTTCTGTGTGATAGGGCTTCAGATAGAGACGGAATCCAGAGCTCTGTATTGCTTTTTTTGGAATATTTTTTCTTAAATATTGATTGTAATAAATATCTCAACAGACAGATTTGTCTTTGAGCATTCTTCATAAAAGGACACGCAGGACTGGTTTAGTCCAACACATTGTAAGCTTCAGCTGCCTGTGTGACGACTCAACCCTTCGTTTCCCTGTAAGCACCTGTGCCCCAGCTTACCTGTGTACCAACTTACCTACGTCCTCCTTGTCTCCCTGTAAGTGTCTGAGCTCCTACTACCTGTGTGATTACTCACCTCTTCATCTCCCTGTGAGCACCTGTACCTCTAATTACCTGTAAGGGATCTCACCAACTCAATCTCTGATGCTGCCATCTCCCAGCCACCTCCACCTCCAGTCCGGCAGTCACCTCACCTCTCCAACTCTTTTTTGTGCTCCATTCCTGGTGTGTGTGTTGGTACACTGGGTCCACCTGCCATGCCTAGTCATAACACAATTTAAAGTTTCAGCTTCACCAAACGTATGTGTGTGGTAGCAAACAATTTGTTCATAGCAGAAATATTTCATTAACTTAACTTTCATTATCTTTTAACATCTTAACAACTTAATGTTTCTCAACAGCACAAAAAAAGAGTACACAATTATCTGAGAAGATTTTATAAGGAAGACAGAATTTCATTATGAAGAAAAACAATGTTTGAGCAACAAAGATGAGAAAGGAGTTTGACATGAAAGTGAAATTCATTGTTAGTTATAGAATATCTGATTCGAAACTTTTTGCTTTTTAATAAGGGAAAACACACAGGGAAGGCTTTTAGAAAACTCCACCTGGTGGGCTGGTGGTAGCTTATAGACAACAGAGTTCATTTTTGACATGTGAAACCTTTGAGCAGGGTGAAATGCACTCCACTTGATCTATGACCCTGGCAGGGACAAAACATACCTGGCTGTAGTATACAGTTTATCCCTCAACATGTGGTCCATTTCTTTGAATGGAACTAGTCAAATATGTCTAAGCAGGTCCTTCCTCTGAACCCAAGAGAATTCCCCAGCAACCATTCTTTCCAATCAACTTTGTCTAATCAATACTGACCACAAGAACCACTGCCTTAAACTTCAGCCTTAAATGCATCCATCTTGTTCAGTTTTCCTGAATGGGACAAGCTATGAGAAAATGGAAATAAATTGGTCCCACTGATCAATCCTGCTGCAGTAGTCCATGAAACACACACACACAATTTGTATTCATTCCTTCTGGGGACCTTACACTGACTTACATTAGTTTCCTGGAGACATACCCTAACCTTAACTATAATCATTACTTACCTAACCTTAAACCAAGTTATCACCCAAAAATTTCGAGATTTATATGGTAAAGACCCCACAGGGAAGACCGAGCGTCAGGTCCGCTCGGCGCGACCTGCCTCTCTTCTGCCTTTCTCTCTCCTGCTCGCTCTTCTTGCAGGATCAGCGCCTCAGCTGTGTCGCATTTTGTAATTAGTGACTTGTGGGTTATCGCGTACAGTTGGGGTGCATTACTGTAATCACCCTCCTATCTTATTTACACCTCTGGCGGACGCGCCGCTGTCGCCAGAGCATTAGCGTGCATACCCCGTAACAGCCCTTTATTCGTGGTGTGTATAAGACATATTTTGTTTTCCACGTTGACAGTTCCTGTGCTGTGGATCTCATTTTATACGTAGGTTATATGTTTTGTGTTATACTGTCCACGCTGACAGTTCCTGTGCTGTGGGCCTCTTTTTTTGTTTTTTGTCCATGAGGTTAGCCAGACGTTACCTTTTTTTTATCCAAGCTGACAGTTCCTGTGCTGTGGATATCCCTTTTGTTCGCCTGTCTTCTTGGTTAGCATGTCCATTCACCTGTCTGCCCTGTTCCTCCCACTCTCCTGGTTTCTGGCATTAGCCTGTCTGCTCCCCTGGTCATCCTGGTCTCCTCAGCTGTCTTTGCTCAGTCCAAGTTGTATGTATTGATTTGATTTGATTTGATTTGATTTATTCTTTCAAGCATGTAAAGACAGTTGATATGTCAACACA
>NW_018127991.1:1984128-1993640 GCF_001952655.1 Monopterus albus
CCACCGCACAGAGACTGTCAGCGTGGACGACAGAAGGACATATAGCCAACCGCAGAAATAGCGTGAATAGATCAAGCCAAAAACGCACAGGAACTGTCAGCGTAGCATCTAAACACGTCTAAACATGCGGGTCAAACATAACATTTCTTTAAACTTACACAGGGTAAGTATTGTCCATAACATGTCGCAATGATCCGGCGACGATGGAGCGTCTGCCCAAAGTATAAATAAGGAGGAAAAACTAACCAGTGGGATGCACCCCAGCTGTGTGCACCGACAAACGAGTCGCCAATTACCGAGTGCAACACAGCTGAGGGGCAGAATCCCGCAGATCAAGAAAATAGAGGAGAGAAAAGTGGAGGAGAGGCAGGGGCCCTGACAATCACCCTCCAAACTGTTAATGGTGAGGGGGAAAAAGTGCACAGTGTCTGTATTTCACGTTTTCAGTAACTTGATTTTAGAGCTTGAATTCATGTCTGGATTGAGTTTGTAAAACAAACTTTCATTCCTACTTTTCCTACTGCTTACTTTTGTTTGCACCAACCAATAGTAAGCAGTGTAAGGCTCAGATTATAATAATAACTGTAGTATGCTAATGTAAAAGAGAACTATATAAGACCAGGTATAGGTGTATTTGATAGAAATGGAGTGATTAAAGCAGGTTCCCGATAACAAGGAAAGAACAGAAAACTGTTCGACAGAACATTTAACATCCGCGTCACTTCCCTGTCAGACAGAGTCGGTGTCTGCAGTGTATCGCCATGTTGGGGGGAACGGGGCCGGAGTGGTTGTCTGAGGAGGTGAAGACCGGGGTAAGTAGAGTTTTAATGTCTCTGGGTAAGTTGGTGGCCGGATAATGTGCGCAGCGGTTACAAGTGTGAGAATCAATCCTGAACATCGCCTCTGTTTGTAGACGACCATCATTGCCATAGAGTTTAATGGAGGGGTCGTCCTGGGGTCAGACTCCCGAGTTTCTGCAGGGTAAGTTAGTGTGTTTGTGATCCGAACATTATCTTCGGCAGATTCTGACGCTTCTCAAGCAACATTTCCGAAACTCCCTCCTCTTTATCTTTCTTCACATAACATACAGTTTAGCTCCTCTTCCTTTCCATCTCCCCCCACATTCACACTGTCCCTCTTCATTTCTCCCTGCAGAGCCACAGTGGTGAACAGGGTGATGAACAAACTGTCTCCTCTTCATGATAAGATCTACTGTGCTCTGTCAGGCTCTGCAGCAGATGCTCAGACCATCGCTGAGATAGTGAACTACCAGCTAGATGTGCACAGGTAAAGTCCCAGTGACAGCAGACCGATCAACATGGGTACCTCAGTATCACAGTGGCCAAGTAAAGCTCTGAATAGTGAGGAAAATATAACAACTAATGTTTTGCGGTGAAAATTCTCATTTGTATATTAAATATTGGTGACAAATTGTCCTATTAGATATTGACCAATTCTGTATGAACTGTAAATATATTAACCTTCACAAACCTGCACTGGTCTAAACCTTGTTTATAGCTTGATATCCTACAACACTGATGGATTCACTAACACAGAACAGATAGTGCTTCTGCCTGCTTCAGTCCCGGCCCCAGACTAATCCAGCTTTCTCCAGCTGACTCCTTGATTCCCTCGAAGATCAGGTTTTTTCGCTTGGACTGTACTTCCAAATGCTCCATTTTATCCGTTATGGCTATTAGACTCTCACAAGTTTTGTAGACATCATCCCTTGTTTCCTTGGTTTGTATTTTCTGTTCACCCATGGCTGCTTTAATCACATCCACATCTCGCTGGGTAAACTGCAAACTCGTTTTTATCTCCTGTATTTCTCTGGTCATGTCGTCGAGTCTCTTATTTGTCTCCATAAGTAGTTGCACAAAACCTTTGAAGTTATCTTGTTGTTGGCTCAACAGTGCGGTGTACATCTGCTTCTGCTGACTCAACATTAGTATTCATTGACTCTATTCCTTTGTATCCACACCAATAAACCACCATTTTTACTAGCACCTGGGTCAGCAGTCTTGAGTCCAACCTCAGTTCTCCCTCACCCTCCTGGTGAGGGGGACTAACCATAACACCGAGTCCCAACAGTGTGAGTGTTAAGCAGGTTTCAGTCCCTACAATGTGAATAAAACCAGGCACAAACACATGTATGGATTATGGCTATTTGTAAATATCATCAAAGAGACGCTTGTACTATTCTGACAAGTCCTCCTACATAAAATATGTGCTTTCTTTTTGTGAACCTTCTCTAACACTTGCTGTAGGTGTTATGATACAGGCCTGCTTAATGTTCCATGGGTTAACACAAAACATGGGAAAACTTGTCTATATATTACACATACAGTACAGCCTTGCCAAAGGTCTTATGTGTAATGTACATGTCCACATCTGATAACTTTTTCAATCCTAGAGTAATTGTGATTCATTGGGCGAGAAGAGAGGTACACCCTGGACAGGTCGCCAGTCTATCACAGGGCTGACACTTAGACCTAGACAACCACACAGACCATAAATGGTCTTATATAGTGCTTTTCTACGCAGTGATGCACACTCAAAGTGATTTACAGTATTTCCCATTCACCCATTCGTGTACATAAACACTCACCAGGAGCAACTAGGGATTCAGTGTCTTGCTGATAAGGGCACTTCAACATGTAGATTGGAGAAGCCAGGGATTTGTTTTTGTGTGATAAAATTATGGTTACATTTTAGGATGATTTGGTGATTTAGTGTGCATGTCTTTATAAAGCTGGAGAGAGAGACAGATGTAAAAATAAATTGTGAAAAAGTAGTTAAAGTTACAGTATGTAACTTTTTAAAGTTTTTTTATTTTAAGATTTTTGTTGTAAAAATCTGCTCTATAACCTGCCTTAATGTGGAGAGGTGCTGTCAAAGCCTCCTGTGACCCAAACTCATTGAACAGCACTGGCAGCAGTGCAAAGATATTAGTTTCTAAAACGTTTTGAGCAGGACTGACCTCTCTAACCAACCAGAGGTTTTCAATTATTTCTGCATGATCAGTAAGTTGTGTTGCATTCTCATTTCTTGTAATTTCATAGCAACAAATATCTGAAGAGCTGGGCAGAGCGTGGCGGACTGTAGCAGATTGTGGTAGAGCATAGTAGGTTAGGGAGAGAGAGCGCTGGGCGGAGCAGTATGGATCGATTTGGAGTTTTATGCTAGTGCTACCTTAAGTTACATACTGTAGCTTTAAATGATAATGTAATATGATTCATGCTTTTCTGCATATTACATTGGGCAGCATATCTTTATTTTCACAAATATTTTGTGCTCTTCTTTTTTATTTTTATTTTTGGTAGTATGATCTCAGAGCCAGCATTAAAGGTCCCTCTAACAAGCAAGGACTAATCCCATCTAAAGCTTTCTACTCTAGTGATGCCCCTGGATACAAGAAGCACACTTTTATAATTGGCAGCCACTGATTAATGCATGACTACACTCTGCTTCCAGAAGAGCTCAGTTGATCTATAAAAACTCCAAATGTTCTTTCAGCCATATGCAAATCTTGTTAACTCACTATCACACAGACTGAGAGTGAACTGGAGAAGACTACTGGTGAAGTCACAGTTAAGTTACTGTGTTACAGAAAATATCCCAGTTTGACACATTTATATACAATACATGGTCCTTTATGGACAAGATATTGGAAACATCAGTTCTTGTTCTTCAGCTATTTTGTTTTTTTTTATATTCTATAGTGAAAATAATAGAAAAGCTGAAAGGGCTGATCACGCTTCCTGCCAGCTAATTAGAGCGCACAATGAATCATTCCAGATAATATAAAACGGTTAATATTTTGCCAGTGAAGAAGTCAGTTTTTTCTCTGTGCTAGGTATCACTGCCCAGAGAGAATGAAGAAGCTATACTGATCTGTAGCAGAGACAGTGGCTGTCTATTTGGGAAGGGTGTGTGTGTTTCTATTTGTGTGTGTATGAGGCAGGGGTCCTGACAGATGGATGGATGTCAGGGTGACAGTGAACAGATGGAGGCTCTGATGGATTGTAGCAACATTAAACGAGAAAAAGGAGCAGAGCCCTTGGTCAGAATGCAGACGCAGCAGCCCAGCACGCCTCGTCACTCTCCCACTTCAACTCTGTGCTTTAATGGCATGACTGTTTATCAGAGGCTCTGTGCGAAAGCAGCACACTGAATGTCAGCTGTCAAAACAACGAATTGGTACACTCACACCGCCTCCCTCTGTCCATGACTCCTCTCTGTCCTATTCACTTGTTTCTGTCTGATTTTGTGTTCTCACTTGACCTTTGCGACACAAATAATCATCAGAGCTTTAATTACATTCATTTAACTCAGTTTTTTGTTTATCTCTGAACATTTGGTACATGATGGTACAGGGTACAGTGACAGTGAGGAATTTACAAGTATTTGGCTATATTTAGCCTTGCAAAATATGAGCATCCAGGACAGGTTCAGTATGTGCATGCCTGTCCAGGAACTTTTTAGAATGTCAGTAGACATCCACACAGACTCTAAACACAGATGTCTGTTTTGGTTGTCCACAGATCTCCAAATAGAGTTACATTTTTTTAATATCTCAATAGGACTTTGAACATCCACCGAGGTTCAGTATCTGGATGTTTAACGGGAACCATTTTTTGAGCCTGGTTATCCCTGGCCAAAAGTCATCCCAGCAAACATGTTTAGACATTTTATAATGGTTGTATCAATAGCCACCAAGATGTACCATGATGTTTGAAAAAGTGATGAAGTCTAGTAAAATCATAAAGTAAAATCCATATGTCACTGATGTGTGGACACTTCTAGGTTATAAACAAGCAAACTACCTGTCAAATTATATTGTATACAGTAAGCCTGATCAGGATTTCCAAAACTGGTCCTGAGCAGATCACCAGATACTCAACTTGTAGTGGATGTCAGTGGATGTCCAGGCCAAGTCTTGTTAGGATGTTCAGATATTTAAACAATTTTGGATCTTTAAGAATGTCTAAAACAGATCACAGACAGACATTTTTGCTTCGTGTTTGTTTTGGATGTCTACTGATCTCTCATTTAGGTCCCCAAAAGATACAGAACCTGTGCTGGATGTTGGTGGACATCCAAATTAAGTCCAATTTAGACAATCGGCCATTTTATTAATTGGACATCTGTGAACATCCAAGACAGTTCCAAACCAGACATCAATGTTCTGAGTCTGTTTTGGATGTCTGATGACTTCCAAAATAGGCCCAGGATAGACGTCCACATATTTAAGAATTACATTTTGTCCAGGTGTATTTTGGGGGTCTGGGGACATCAAAATGATGTCAGACATCTAAATCTAAGCATATAACACAGTGCCATGGGTGTCAGAAATGGCCTTAGAAGGATAGTCTAATATTGCTTGTACATCAACAGGTGTCTAATATAAGTCATGACCAGGGGCCACATGAATAAAACTATGTGTAGATTCATGACTAAAACAGTATGTACGCACCAAGACAGATGCCTGGTTCTGCTTTATAAATCTCAGTCATGGTGTAATTGGGTGCACGTGTACAAGCTTCATTTCCACTGCCATTTTTTAGCCATAAATAGATATAAACATGCCTTTAATCAATCATTTGCATTAAAAAAGAACAGTCTGAACAGCACATCATTAAGCATGGCAATGAAAGTGACATTAAGGAATAAGTGCAATATCATTGATTGTAAAACTGAGACTGATTGGAGAGGTGGAGAAAAGAAAATGTGATTTGTTTCAGGGATCACAAACAGTGGAAAAGCTCTTGACTGGCAGGTTATCAGTACTGTCAGCTCAGAGCAGAGGACCGAGGCTGAGGTACAAAGGAAGTGGTTGGATTGTAAGCAAGAGGCAGTGGAGCGCATGAGGGCAACATGAGGAGGACCGGCACTTCCTGCATTATCTACAGCATCACAGTTTTAGTCACACATCTTTGTAGGGAACAATCTCTAAGCGCTCTTTCTCATCTTACAGCAGCATTATGAAGATCCTGCAGTAATGCCAGAGCAGCTGTCCTCACCCATGTCCGTTATGCACAGCTACAGCTATTGTAGATGTAATTTAATCACACGCATATAAAGGTTTATTGTTAGGCTATGCCTCAATCATCAATAGACGAAAATGAATTAATGACAACAATATAAGCAGTTTACAGAGTAATTTACAAGAAGGTCTAAAATGGAAAAAAAAGAACAAAATTCATCTGGCCTACATAAACACAGTATTTAAATAAACTTCATGAACTGAAATATATGTAACCAGCTAAAAATTATGAAAGCTGTTTAAAATTGTCTAAGCTTATTTTTCATTTCACCTTTACCATGTCACACCTACAGATATAGAATGGTGGTCCGTGTCAGATGATGAAATATTACACTTCTAGCATCTAACTATCTTTGGATAAAGAAACAGAGACACACCTTAAGAAAAAGGGCAAAATTCTATTTCATTATTTTATGAATTTCATGACGTGAAAAGCACAGAGACTATTGTGAAAAAGCACTATACTAGAAATTGTGCTTGAATGTAATGAATATGAAGGGAAATGAGAGCTAGAGTGACAGTCACGTCTGTTTGTGTATGTGTGTGTGTGTGGCCTCTTGCCATCTGTTGACAGAGATGCTACTTTCCACACTGATCACCTGTCTCATAATCACCTCATCAGTCACAGCTCCTCAGCGTCAAATACATACACACACACACACACACAGAGACTATTGCAGTGAAAACACTCATTGACTGAATGGGTTCTGTAGCCCCTTACCGTAACCATAACCTTAACATAAACCTAACACCCACGTTCTTATACTCACAAATACTAAAGCATTAAGAGAGAAGAGGATAATGAACCTACAGACATGTTTATGAGTCACTTCAGTCTCTGAACAGGTTTTGCATAACACTTCATCACTGGGAATACACTTGGCTGGCAGATTAGCAGGTTAATTAACACTGCTGGGTTTGTTACCCAAAGCAGTAATGTGTTACTCATTCCTTGTCATAGATTTTTAAGTAAAATTATTAAATGGCTTCCTCAGTGAGGGTAACTGGTTACTGTGCCAGTTACATGGCTCCTCTACTCCTCGACTATAAGGATCAGTCAACTTCCTTTCGTTGGAAGTTAGGAACACAAATAGCACTGAGGTCCAATGTTCCTTTTTTGCTTTAGCTGGATAAATAAAGTAGTGGTTTATATTTCCATTTGCACACAGTCTTTTTTTATTTTTTGCTAGAGAGCTAGATGATGGAATTAGTGGTGTGAAAATCATGGAATAATGTGGTGCACTTTTGTAACCAATAGATGAACAGGTCATGAATGTGTTGAGCATGTTAGACAACGAAGCAAGAAACAAACATTCTGATAATCACACAGTTTGGAATCAAACTAGCAAACATATGTGGAAAAGAAAACAAAGGCAAACAGTAAAGTTATGTTAAAAGCACTCATCACAGTTTACTGAACTACTTCCCACTTCAGCTCTGACCAGGCGTACCTACTGTTGTGCACATGAATAGTTTTTTTGTGCAGAGGAATTACTTGAGACATTACATGTACAGTAACTGCATGTATTCAATTTCAGCCACAAATGGGACTGATTTCAGAAGATTCCAATGACATATTGTGTACATGTGTTCATGCCATTAATGCTGTAACATTTTACCTGCATGCCTGCCACTGTTCCTGAATGACATGGCTGCAGGTGAAACCATAGAAAATGCAGTGATCCTGGAATTGTCATGTTTGGTTTCTCTTTTGCCTCTTTTCAGTAGGCTTGGTCAAGTTTGCTAGATCTTGGATAAGGCAGAGCTGAACATCTCCAATTATCTATTATAGGGGAAAGCCACATCACATTCTATGTACACTTCTTGGGCAGTATTACTGGGGGAAGAAAGTTGAATAAAGCCTCTTGTGTCTTCAGAGGGAGCTGTATCAGGTTAGATAAATGTTCTCAAGTGATATCACTCGAGTCAGTGTCAGGTGGGCCTGAAGACTACAAGTTTGGAGTGTGATGTTAGAAACAAGTGAGCTTAAAAGATCTCTTTTGGGGCTAGTAGGCCAAGACAAGAGTACATAGCCACTACAAGCATAACCTGCCCAATCAAGGTAATAACAACTGGTGGGCTTTCACAAGATTCTGCAGTATAGATTTTTTTTTTGTCAGATCTTCATTGTGACATTGATGGTTTTACAGGAGTACAATAATAAATTCCCGGCCAGGGTATTCTTGAATAGGTCAAATGAAATGGTGTCTGACAGTGTCTAAAGGCAAACGACTAGAAACCTGTTCTGAACGGCGACAGTAGAAAGCATGGTGTACAGCCTACTGCCATAGAGAGAGGTGAAATAAGACAACTGTTAAGATGAGAACAGATAGTGCAGACATTCAGAGTTTTGTGAGGAAGGCATTCAAGCTGTTCTACACACAAAAAAATGTGAGAAAAGGCAGTTTCAGGAGTTTTGGTTAAGCTATCCGTCACAAACAAGGCAAGTTTACTTAAAACATTAAAATGACTGATTAAATTAGATACAACATTTTTAAAAGGCGACAATACAAGTATCAGCACAGTACCTAGTACTTTTAGTATGGCTGTGGCAGACTGTGGATTCTCATTGTATTTTGTACCTTTTTATTTCAGTCGACTCAAGACCTCTGAGTACTTTAGCATCAGTGGCAAGGCGTATTTTCTTCTGAAAAATTTTACACATATGATTCTGCTTCTGTATGTCACACCACATTTACAAATGAAAGAGATGCTGCGGTTCTGCTGCTGGGGCAGTTTTCTGTCTCCCTGGTCACTGTGCCTTCCTCTGGTTGTAATCTGTCACTGTGCCTGTATTTGTCCTTGTAAAATTAAAATCTACATACAGCACAGTGATACCTGCAGAGGTATCACCGGCACTTCCCCAGTCATGGCGCCTGACTTTTAAGCATATGCACATCTAATTTCCTCCAGAACATATGCAGACAAAATGAAATTTCCATAAAATTTGCTAGGGAACATTTCCTCCCACCACATTGATGTATTGAACTGCTTATTGAGTTTGAAAGACTTTTAGGGCTGTTGAAAGGAAAGGAATAGAAAGAATGACCATGAAAATAAAAATGAGATTACTGCTACTCAGAAAAGTACAGAGTAATGCGAGAAAGAAGATATTTCAGTATAACTGAACCACCATGAAATTGAGCCATTTTCTTTGTTAATATTCCTTCTGTTTGCCCATTAATATGACGGCATCGTCATAACCTCACCACATTCAATTTACGTCAGATAACTTCTTGAACAGCCTCAGAGAAACACATTAACATGAAACATTTAATTGAATCTGCTCAAATCTAATTAAGCTGGTTTGCTTGGCACTGTGGCTAGAAGTCAATATTTGTTCAGCAGCTTGGCAAAGATGTCTGTGTTTCCTTTCCCTTGCCTCATGACATAGCTGATAAAGTAATGGGAAGGTGAAAGAGCTGCCATCAGTGGGAGATGTGATGAGTGATGCTCCATTCTCATA